>NC_092205.1:72072679-72150256 GCF_043381705.1 Parasteatoda tepidariorum | reverse complement strand
TACCCCGTCATTTATTTCATATTGTTATCTGTTTGTCTTTAATCAATTGTGTTTTTACTTATTTTTGAAGTGAACTGAAATAAGAGTTCTGACGTCATCATATTAGAATTGTATAAATACCAGCACGCACATGACAGCCTGTCAGTATTTCTCTCATCACCTGCTGTGATGATGCTTCTTGTAAATCAAACCAACTTGTATATAAATGTAAATATGTTTAATAAAATATTAGTATCTCAAAGGAGCTATCTTCGCTTACCTCACATAAATATTCATTATGCGATTATTTTCGACAATGATTATAGTGAGATTATTATCGGCATAAATAAATATAAAATACAATGATGCCTAAGTAGAATGCTATAATATTACTATTATCGGCAATGATAAATATACTCTGGTGTCAGAAATTAAGAGAATTTGTAGACTTGGTTTTAATAGAGGGTATGGTCTCTCTTACAGATATACAGGCCTTGAAGCTTGATTTCATACTTGAAATAAGGTAGTTTATCATTCCGACTCAATGATACAAAGACATTTATTTTTAAATGACATTCATAAATATCCATTATGCGATTATTTTTGACAATGATTATATTGAGATTATTATCGGCTTAAATAAATATAAAATACAATGATGCCCAAGTAGAATGCGATAATATTACTATTATCGGCAATGATAAATATACTCTGGTGTCAGAAATTAAGAGAATTTGTAGACTTGGTTTTAATAGGGGGTATGGTCTCTCTTACAGATATACAGGCCTTGAAGCTTGATTTCATATCATAAATGAAATGTTTTTTCTACAAGTTTATTCGAGTAAGATTACCTTTGAAAGTTTTTCTCGTGGCGGTAAATCAATACTCTCCTATTCCTCTACGCAACAGCTAAGAACCCTAAATAATGCAAACCAGTAGCTTTAATCTAATATGTTTACTTTCGAAATCTGCTTTAAAGGATTACATGTTCTGTTATAATTACTGACTTACTGTCGTGAGAAAAACTCCAACTGGAAATGCATAAAAACTAATAAAACTATTTTGTTTTTAATATTTTAGGGAACAAAAAAAAATCCGTGACAACCCTGAATTATTGCGCTTATCACTTACATCTACTGCTAAGTCTTGGTAATCACAAATATTAGATTTTCTTCCCGGTTATCACTAATATTTGATTACAAAAACAAGCTATAAATGAAATGATTTTCCTACGTTTATTTAAATAAAATTACCTTTGAAGGTTTTTCTTGTGGTGGTAAATCAATACTCTCCCATTCTTTCTATACAACAGCCAAGAACCCTAAACGAATAATTTACCAATAGTAAACCAATAGTTTTAATCTAATTAAAATTTACTTTAGAAATCTGCCTTAAAAGACCAGACATCAAAGATATAATTTCAATTTGTTTTAATTGTTCATAAAAGTACGAATTATAATATAATCATATAAAATTCATAACTATATAACCATGCCTATTACATTCTGACGTAAACTAAGCCAAGGTATTAAATTTAAATATGTAAAAATATCCTCGGTTATTTTATACCTGAGAGCTTTGCAATTAAAGTCTATAATTAGAACTCTGACAAGACTGTATTTCATAATTAAGTAGTACAGGATGATATTCAAGCAACGCTATTTTAACTTTTGTCTTGTTTAGCTTACCTTTAAATATTTAAAGTTAGTATATTCCCTTACTATTAAAAATTAAAATGATTAATCATGCATAAGCAACATACTACAAGAAGCGATTTTTCAGAAGCTCAGTTAGAAACTAATGAAGGCGATTTTCTAAATTCTATATTCCTATTTAAAATTTACGATTTCTTAATGAACACAGAAAAACTATATTAATTTAATTAAAGAACCTTAGCGTCTACAGATAAAGGAGAAAATAACTTCCCTTCCTAATGCTAAATGATATCATAAAACAGGACATTAACTATAGATGCACGCGTCAAACTCTAGAAGATTACAGAAAAAAATAAATTAGTGGCACAATAAACAAATTAGTTATCAATATTGTGTTTCTACGGTTTTTAAATATTTCGCTATATTGTGGCTTTTATTATTGTCATTTGTTTTTTTTTTGTTTTTTTTATTGAAATTAGTTAATTTTTAATTATATTTATTGCTACTTGTTTCGTTTTCTTTTCATTTCAAGTTTTTTTTTATTGTTTCAAGTTACTAAAGTTCATAGTTAGTGATGTTTAATTTCCAGCATGGACAATTGAACAATGAACACTTTTAAATGTTCTGCATGTCAATCTTTTCGAAAACACACGATTAAAAAATATCCTAATATTATTGATATTGTAACACCAAATTTAAATCATAGCAAAAACTAATTTTCGTACTAGTGATGATTTCGATGTGATTTACATTGCGGGAGGAAATTTTAAACAGCATTTGAAGGCACCGATAACTGTGCTGAAACAGTTTATGGTTATCAGAAATGGGGTATGCCGGGCAAATATATGCCGGCAGTGGCACTTAACCTTGAGAAAAACTTCAGCATAGTGTATACCTAACAAATTTATTCCGGATAGTGGCACTTAAATTTAAAAAACTTCAGCGTAGAGTATATCAGGCAAATGTGTACCGAGCAGTGGCGCTTACACTTACCGGTAAAATCCTAGAATAGCCCATTCCTTGGTGACTTTTTGAAATCTCGCCAAGTTGGCGATTATTACTTGGATCAATGTTGCTTTTATTATTAAAAAAACAATTTAAATTATTACAAATTTATTAAAATATTTTTTATAAAATAAAATAAAAAAATAATCAAAATAGACTCTCAGTAAGGTTGCAACATATCTCCCTGAAATATCCTCCAGAAACCTAGTTTGGCGAGATTTCAAAAAATCCCCATGGGGTAGGCTATTCTAGGATTCACCCAAGAGTAGGGTAAACCCGGCGGCAATGGTATTCAATTCGCTTGATTAATCCAATTATTAAACATATTTAACAGCGATTATTATGAATTACAGCATTCGATACACGGATGTTGTTATTCATAATAATCGCTGTTTCATTAATATGAATCGCTATTTTCCTTAATAGGAAGGACTGTAATAGTTTTCTCTACGCATTTTTTCATCTCACACAATGCTATTCTTTACTTCAATTTTTAATCTCATTACTTTTCAAAAAATATTAGAAATAAATAACAGCTTTGAACTAAAATATTTTCACTAAAAAAGAACACTAATTCTTTCTAGAAAATAATTTTAGAACGCGTGATTCAGACAGCCATGTAAACAAAACCATGAATTCTAAACAGGATTAATAAAGTCGAAAAAAGATGTGAAACACTGTATCACTAGCTAAGTGTTTCAACAATTAAATAGAAAGATTATTAAAATATATAAATTTTATTTACGAAGTACTTTGATATTTTGTGAGACACAGGCATAATACCAAACCTGAAGCGAAATGAATGGTTTGAAGAATAAACACATTCAATAATTACTATTTACATTTATTTACAATTTATATATAACTCGCTTAGGTTAAATTTGGCATCAAATATGTAATGAAGAAGTTGTCCTTCCGGAAATGATTGATTTTAGTGTACTAGCCAAGGAGCTAGAAATTGATGAAGAGCTCAAAAATCTTATGAAATTAAACGCTAATCTGAAATTTGAAAAGTTACCTGTTTTTGGAACCAATAAAGAAATATATTGTGATGTTTCCACAGGAAAACCACGATCTTATGTGGCAAAGGGTTTTCGAAAAGCAATATTTTCGTCAATCCACAACCTATGTCTTCCAGGAGCTCTTGCTACAGCACATCCAGTGACAAAGAATTTTGCATTGCCTTCGCTGAACAAGGATGTCAAAGAATTCACTAAAAACTGTTTATCTTGACGACATGTGCATAAATCCGTTAGGGAGTATGTACCAACTTCAAAAAGATTCGACAAAATTCACCTGGACATAATTGCACCATTGATAACTTAAGAAGGACAAAGATATTGTGTAACTCTATTAGACAGGTTTACTAGCTGACCAGAAGCTATACCGTTGCCTGATATTAAAGCTAGCACCGTTGCAGAAGCAATTTTAGGAAGTCAAAGGAATTGAATCAATTGAAGGAAGTCAGTTCGAGTCGTCTCTTTTCATCTAACTTAGGAGTCAGCAGGAATCTCCAGCATCTCTTAGGAATCAAGCAACGGCGAACCACATCTTACAATCCTGCTTGTAATGGGTTTATAGAGCAACGGCATCGAACTCTGAAAAATAGCATCATGTACCATAATAATCCTCAGTGGACGAAAGTTCTACCTACTGTGCTACTGGGGTTGCGCTCAACATTCAGAGAAGAACTCCAAGCAACTCCATCGGAATTGGTTTATGGTTCAAATGTAAGATTACGTAGTGATTTTCTTCGGGGAGGAGACAAAACTAAATCACTTTCCTTGTTCAAAATTTTCTGTTCCTAGGCAACAACGACGACGTTGTACTTTGTAATTTCGACCGAAACATGACTATTATTAAATTGAGCTTCAACATGCGCAAACCATAATTGTGGAGTTTCCTTCCAAAAAGAAGGAGGTTTTACTTAGACGCCTTCAATATGTTTAGAAGGAATTGGATTATCGAGCTCTGTATCTCCAGTATTAGGCATAGCTTATTCAATGATTGCAATTGAGTTGTCAAAATCACGTCCGAAAGTCATCAGTGAAGCGAAATGAATGGCTTGAGGAATAAACACATTAAATAATTACCATTTACATTTATTTACAATTTATTCAGGATTCGTTTAGGTTAAATGCGGCATCAAATATTTAAGATGCAAATACGCAAAGATAAAATAATAGAGCAACATTAAAAAACCATTCTAAGATGTAAGGATTAAAGTTGAAGCAAAAGCAACCCCAAAGTTCACAAATAATAATAAAAACATTCCATGCAGAATACGCGTTTGACGTCACGTCGCTTCAAACCTAATTCGAAAGACATAATAATTATATCATTAATATCTGGAAATTCTTGACCATAGATGGCGCCACTGGAAAACAAGAACAATCGCACCCCCTCTGCCTAAACAGGCCTACGTCAACAACAACAATATTAATATCTAGAAAAATTAACTTCAGCATTGTATGCTTAAGACAACCTTAAAAATAAGTATCTATCACAGATCTGGTTAAAAATTTAATTTGCGCATCTATCGTTAGCGTCATATGATGTCATTGAGAATTGGGGATGAGAAGAAGAGAAGCTAGAATTTCGTTTCTCACCGTCTGATCGTATATAAACAAGATGGTGTGTTAAGGTCAAGCTAAGTTTCTCCACATTAGTTAGAAGGATAATTAATATGAAGGTAATTAAATAGAACGCCGTATCACACATCGAATTTGAAGTGTATTTCTTTCTCCACTATGTCTTTTACTTAACTTAGATTTAATAACTGTTTATGTATTTAATTGTATCCGTGTTATATTTTTGTTCTGTGTAATTGAGAACTTCAATGCATAATTAGTTTTTTATGATCTATGAGTTCGTACTTGTCTTTGTGTTAAATAAGACATATATAGTAAGAGAAATGAAATCTTTGTGAAAGAATCTTTATGAAAGAATATAAACTGTTTCACTTAAAAGAACTGTTACTTAACTGACTTGGATTACTCGAAATAAAATCGCAAAAAACAATTTAAAACGTAAACAAATGCCCGTTTCAACGACCAATCAGGATCCAAATAGCCACACTACGTCACTTGCCGGTATCCCATTAAATACGCTAAGTGAAATTTTCATTCAATACGTTTTCAACAGAAAGTACAATATGTGTACTTTCTGTTCGCATTTAAAGAAACCGATGAAAGAATAATAAATGTTTATTGCCGAAGATTTTCTCCTACAGCTAAAGAAAAGTAAAAATTCTTTATTTTGCATTTGATTTGTTAATTGCATGTCAACATAAGACGCGCTATTTTTAGTTGTCCAATCAAATCCAATGATCTAATAACGTCATATAGTTGTTTCTTTTTTCAAAAACGAATGTTCTGCATGTCATCGAGATACGTCGCCCAAGTCTAGGATTCCAGTAATACTACGAAATTATAACCTTTTTTTAATAATTCTATGATATATATCGTAAAAGATAGCATGAATTAAGTTTGAGTCTGACATGTTTAACCTCAATAAGCTTTTATATTGTTTTAAAAGAATATTTGTATAATTTGATAATGACATAAAATGTAACTATATACAGTTGCGGATGATTACTTAAATTCAATACCACTATAGTCTTTTCTTAACTAGCAACAGAGTATGACAAATTAAAAGTGTTTTAAAAGATTTTTATTTTTAATTCAACTCAAATTACATGTTAGACTTAGCTTTGTATTTTCATAACTACATTTTTGAAACACAAAATTCACTAACCTAATTTAACAGTTAACATTTTTTCAATTATAATATGCATTGCATATTATTATTCAAAACACTGGAATCTTCCATAATCAATTATAAAAATGTGAATGCAAGTAATTATTCTTGGAGGGAGGGAAATAAGTTTTGTTCGAACAAAGCAACTAAATATTACTCACATTAGATTCACCATTTAAAATTTCCTGAGACGAAATTGTGAAATCATATTACCAATTTTAGACGAAGTTATACATAATTATCTCTGTTTGTTTGCTGTAAGAAAATTGTTATTTTGTTTCCTCTTTTTATGTAAAGGGAATGAGTAACATTTTAATTATTATCACTAAGACTACCATGATTAAAATCTATATCACGTTCACAAAACAAACTTTATATAAATTTAATGTAAGCAAAATTGTAACGCAGTTGCAGTGAATTAATGAATAAATTCTCAAAAAACTGTTTGTTCTAACTAAACAAAAATCTGGAAGGATGATATTTCGAAATTAATTTACGAAAAATTATAAATTAATAATTAAAAGCATTAAAAACTACTGTAAAATGTAATTACTTAAAGAAAAAAATTCAAATAATTTATGGAAGAATTTTTTATCATTTAATTAATTTTCATATATTGAGCAATAATCCCAAAAAACTTAAACGGTAAGATATTACTCGATCGAAAACTTCATTTGCTTCAAAGAATTCATTTATTCATTCGCTTCGCTTTTTTTCTCTCTCGGTTATATTAAGATAAAATTGTGTTTGATTGTTGTTTAATCAGTTAGTCTGAAAGCGGTTAAAGTGAAAGTAAAAGTGTCCTAAAGTGGTTGCGTCTAGAATAGAATAACGCGTGGTAAATGTGATTCTTGGTATCAGAAAAACTTGTATTCCCCTAACGTTTATGTCTATTGTAATCATTGCCTATAATAAATGGCATTGTCTCTAAAAATTTCAATAAAAACGCATCATTAAGCAAGCAAAAAATGAAAATTTTATTAAAATCTAACATATTACTATTAAGGAATGCAGGATTTTTAAAAAGAAATCAAAACCGGTTTGACTGCTGAAAAAAAATTTTGATTGCATTTCTAAAAATTGACTTCTACCTCTTCTCAATTTTCTCGGCAATCATGAAAAGTTTTAATCTCTATGACATTTTCCCCTTCCATAATATTTTTCGCATTTAATTGTCAAATGTATTTTCTAAAATTTCATCCAAACTTTCTTTAAGAACTATGTTTATTACAGTTTTGAGTTCCATATAGTTTTCTAACTAAAAAAAAAAATTCAATATGTTTGAAAATCAAGACAGAAACTAACGTATTTCCTTCTCCTATGACTATCCATACGCTAAAGAAGAAAGTATGCGAAGTTTTACCACAGATAGATAGTTCTGCTCCAGTAGCTCATTTTCATTGTCAATGGTTATTTGTCAGATTTTAATAATATTTTTCATCTCTTCTTTGCTCAAATATTAATTTTCGATCCCCGATTCATAAGCGCTTTCTTTACTTTCTTCCCCGAGAACACCAAATGCATAAATTAAGAGAGGGGATCAAGGAACAGCATGTACCTAAATGATCCAATAATAATAAATGACTATTATTCAGCACTCTAAACTTAATCAAATAAACTTTGCTCGCAATTTTGTTTGAAAACAATGACTTACATGGAACTTAAACTTATCCTCGTGGTTAATTAATGTTTTTAACGCCGTGACTCTCTAAGCCTTTATAGGACTTTTGCACGCTTTAAGAGGATGCATATGAGAAGCTCCCTAATAAATTATTTCAGATTTATAGCGTTTCAATAAAGAAGCCCTGAGGGAGAATTATTCACTGCTACCTGAGACGTGAAATATCATTTCGTCTTAAACTTGCTTTAAATGGTCAGTAAATCCTCAAGGAGAAACCATTCTATGCATTATTGATTCGCTAAGAAATATTACGCTTATAATATTAAATTAGTTTGAAGTTCGCGTAAAAGGAATGTGTATGATAAACTTGGTTACACTTAGTTGTCACTATATGGGAAGAAATAAAACTCGTTCTTACCGTAACTATATTTATTGCTTATGAAATTTTAACTGAAAAAGAAGCGAGTTCATTGCGTCAATTTGCAGAATTCATAAATGCAAAATTTGTTTGAGGTGAGGCTTTTGTTTTATTTCTGAACTATATTGATTGATTGAAACAGTATCTCCTGTTTTCGAAAAATAAATAAATTTTGATGACAAAATGATAAAACTTATGTTGAGAAGAAAGTAGAACTTGCGCTGATAATGTTGGCCGTAAATTGAAGTTGTTGGGGCAAGACAATGATAAGCCACACTTTTTTGAATGGTGACATATTTACTTCAATTTTGTTCCTTATTGTTTCTATTTAGACACTTTTCTGCAGTACCATTAATTAACAGCACTATTAAATCGAAACTATTGAAAGTATTGAAAGTAAAAATGGAAAATAGGCTGTTTATAATTTACACTAACTATTTACAGAGTTATTATGACTTCGGAACAGATATTAAAAAGATGAATGGATATAACTTATTATGAATTGTACCACAGTTCCGATAAGAAGTTTTAAACTTATATATTGTAGCAAAACTTGCTACGTTCTGTGGGGCCGGTGGTTCCGTGGTAAATCATTGGAATACGAAGCCAGAGGCTGTGAGTTCGAATTCCGGCCAAGGCAAGTTGCCTAAGAGTAATTTTTGTTGAATGCCTTATAATTCCGTCTCATTCTTTCGTTAGTGTTTATATTGTTAATTGGCTAATTTATAAAATTTTCGGATTCTGGAATGTTCCATTCTACAATTGAATAGAAGTTCATGCATCATTTAGTTCTGTTGAATAAACTCTCAGTTTGAGATTCACACTCTTCGTGTTCTTTCACCTTTACTTATCTAATCTACGTGACAGTTCCGTACTTATCTAATCTACGTGACAGTTTAGTGGAGACGCCAGTTTATAAAGGTATAAAGAACAACGGAAAAAGCTACGCAGAAGCAAACGGCTTCAAAGGCTGACTCCGCCGTAACCAAGTTTCCAGTAACAGGAAATATTGCAGAAGTACGAAGTTTTCAATGACTATGCTCTTATTACCGACGTTTTATCAAAAACTTCGCCGATATCTGCAAACATCTGCATGATCTCTTAAAGAAAAGCGGAAAATTCTCGTACTTCACAAGAAGAATCTTTTACTAACCTGAAGACGTTATTAACCAGTAGTTCTGATTTGGGACATTTTTTTCTAACTGCAGAAACAATAATACATTCAGACGCTAGTGGCTATGACATCAGTGCGGTACTTGCAAAGATTCAAGATAGTAAAGAAGGACAAGTAGCCAACCTATCCAGGTCCCTGAGCATGTCTGAGAAGAACTATTCTACAACTGAAAAAGAGTACATTGTTGCCATCTGGGTGATTAGTACATTTAGATCCTACCTTTTCTGAAAATTCTTCACCATAGTGATGGATCATCACACTTTCCTTTGAGAGGACTCACTGATGGGCTTTGAGAGTGCAGGAAAATGACATCAATATTGTCTACAAGAGTGGACGTAAGCATTCTGAGGTCGATTCCCTTTCTAAAAAGCTTTTTAATGAAACAGCGACCAAAATTGGGAGCAGTGATGGAATCCCATTTCTTTACCTATTGCAGATTATGAAAAAGAACAGTTAAAAGACAAGCAGCTGAAGACCATCATTAAAATTCTCGAAAATGGCAATAAATACCAAAATTACCACATAAGAAACTGTACAAGAGGAAATATGATCCTACAAGGGAGCAACGGCTTTTAATGGTGCCAAAACAGCTCCGCTGAGATATTCTAAGGAGTTTTCATAATGCCCCAACCACTGGTCATCTTGGATTTGCCAAGACATTCGATAAAATAAGGAGGAAGTACAGTTGATCAGGACTGTACGGGTGCGTACGTCAATATGTGTCTCACTCCAAAGAATGTTAAAGAAGAAAGGCTTCACCTCAATTGTCACCAGGACAACGACAACCAACAAAGCCATTTGACGTACCATTTGCTAAAGTTGGAATGGACCTACTTGGGCATTTCACTGTTACCCACAACAACATATGGATACTTGTTTGCGCCTACTATCTAATGAGAGTCACCATTACAAAAGCATTGCTACCTGTCACTGTATGTTGATGTTGACCAAAAGAATTTGGATACCGTTTTGTTCTTTGCGACGTTTGCCTACAATTCGGAAAAACAAGACACCACTGGATTCCGACACTTCTTTCTTGTTCATTGCAGATGACGAAATCTTAAGGACACAGTCCACATCTTGAGAATAAAACCCTATTGTGACCCAGACGATCAGTTAGATGACAGAAGCGGAGAGAAAAGCTCCAGGAAGCCAGTCACAAGAAGTCAAGCAAGATTACAGCTCCTTGCTCCTAAGGAAAGGGAAATGCAACAAAACTTGCTAATTCCTGCTGAAATCGGTGGCTTCGTGATAAAGCATAGGAATACAATGGTAAACTTTTATCATATGAAAGGAAAAATTACCAAAGGAATGGTTTAAATAACATATATTTCGCTTTTTCTTTTTACTAGAATCATGTTTTTACTAGAAATGTCATTACCATACTGTACGGTAATTTCACCCTCTGGTGAATGCGGCATATAGCTGCACCAAGTCCTTTCCAAAAAAAACAACAGCTATTAGGTAAAATCTGCTGCAATGATAATGAAACGTCTCGAATCTTCCTATGCTTGTCAAAAGGAGTGTCAGATAACCTAAATGTTCGAATAAAAGGAGATTGGACAAACACTCCCTAGCAATTTGAAATTTTCGGAATTCCATTCTATCACTTCCTGTAAGTAAGAGAGGATGGAAAAATTTTGCATCATCGAATCATTGTATTTTATGAAAATGATTTAATTTGTGTAGTACGCAGTAAAAATTTCAGGGATGAAATTATAATGAAAAGTACTGCCTCCTGAGTGTAGCATCAGTAAAGTGCATTTTACAGTAAAAACCATTTTTATGGAAAAATCTTTACCTTAATTTTTACTAAAAAGTTTCTAATTACAGTGATTCAGTGATTTTACAGTAAATATTATGGCAAAAATGAGAATACGTTAGATTTTTTATCCGTGAAATTTTTCGGTAAAAATGGACTTTACAGTAAGAAGAACTAGAACACTGGGTGCCCGTACTTTTAACAGTAATTAAAATCATACTTTTTACACTGTAACCAAGTATATCTCTCAAAACATAGCCCTTTTCTCGAAACTTTTTATTCACACTGTATGACAATTCAGTTTTAAATCCGGAAAAGGAAATGTTTTGTTAATTTAACCATTATTTCTTATGTGGCAGCGAAAGTAAAATTCGAAATCACTATTGGTTTACATCAACAGCGACAAAGGAACTTAGAAACGAAAATCTTTCGAATAACATAAAGAAAAGTTACAATAAATTCTCCGGATTTTTTTTCTCAAACCAAGTTTTAAAAAAAAGTGCTTTGCTCATGTGAAGCAACATTTTTTTCTTTTTGTGACAATCCTGGTTTTTTACGAGACTTTGTGGTATTGTATTTTAGAAGGAAAAAAAAGATTCACTTAGCTTTGCAGTTAAATATATACGCCCACGACTTCGTAAGATATCGAAACATAAAAAAAAGATGTATTTGTTCTTAACTATGGTGACTGGGAAATGCCAGAATTCAAAGATTTTAATACTTGAAGTATGAATGAAATCAATGGAATAGATTGTTAAGGTAACCAAAAATAATTAAGCAAATTTTAAGCACTGTTATATAAAATAATAAAAAATAATAATTAGTTTTTAAATGTATATTTTTATGCGTGGAATAATATTTCAGTAGACGTGTTTTATAATTTAGTGCAAAGAATTTTTGATACCCCTGAAAAGTTTGAAATACGCAGAGTAAGACAAGTAGCCGCAATTTGGAAAATGAAGTCCCGATAGTTTGAAAAGAAAAGCAGCCGAAAATTTGAACCTATTCAGTTCAATTTTTTCGTAAATCGTCATATCTCGTGAAGTTTTCAAGCTAATCATGAAAAAATTTAAATTCATTTATAAAATTCTATGTCAAAATAATTTGCAATATTTATTGATTTTTATTATTTTAAATTATAATGTTTGAAAGAGTTTTGAATTGTAAAAGAATGTTAACTTTTTTCTTTACCTAAACTTTGTAATTTAAAATGATAGAAGACATAATATAAGCGAAACCATTTCGTCAACAAAGCAGCTTTAAGTACAAAAAAAGTAAGTACAAATATACAAAAAAAGTCAGTAAAGAGAAAGGAAAATTTATACAATGCATATCTATTATATAGATTTTTAAAAAGTAATTAATTGCACTAACTTCCATAACATCGAGCGAAGCTTATTCAGTTTAATTTATTAACTTTTTCATTTCTAGCACAAACACTTGAAAATAGTTTCGAATCTTACAAAGTAACTTCTGGATTTATTTTATTACAAAAGAAAAACCTTTGATAAGGATTATGTCATAAAAAATTACTGCCTTCTCTGCAGTTATGATCAATCAGAATTTTAGGCTCTTTTTTTTAAAAAAAAATTATCCAAACCGTCTAGAAAGTCTGATAAAGAAATTGGTTGGACGATAGTGTGGAGCCTTTTATACATCTCCAGGGCAATATAATCTGGCTAAAAATAATTTAAAAAGAGAAATTTCTTTTATGGGCGAAAGATAAACAATTTCCTCAGAAGTTTTTAAATCTATAAGGGAAGTTTTTCAAGTGTATATTTCTATGAATAAATCTCATAGGGGGAGGGAAGAAACCTTTTTCGTGGCTCAATAAAATTTAGAATTCGAATAAACAAAATTTGTCCTTATTTCCTGCAATTTTGCTTATTCGAATTTTTTTAATTCCTTTGAGATAATAAATAGTTGAAGCAATTTAAAACAATTATTTAAAAGTATAATTTTACACTACGAAAATTTTATGATTTATTACGTTGAATAAAGTAGAACAGTTAGAATCTCTCACAAAAAAGAAAAAAATCAGGGACAAAAAATGAAAAATGGTATTAAATCTTACAAAAGAATTTCTAAGTTAGGTTTCAATAATACTTACCCGATCATCCAAAAGAGTTAAAGTTAAGAAATAAATGGGGTATTATTAAAACATTTAAAAAGAAAGATGGTAAAAAAATGAAAGAAAAGTAACAAAAAGGAAATGATTTAAGGTTCAGTTAGTTATAAAAAATTTTAAACTATCAGTTCTTCTACGATATGATTTTTTTTACTTGTTTTAGTGATTGCGTTTGCCACTTCAACGTTTAACTTGTCTTGTAATTTTAAATCCATTCCAAAAAATGAGCTAACTTCTGGATCAAGCAATGGTCGTAACTTGGATTAGTGTAGGATTTATTTTCTTGGAATCCAGCCTGCAATTGCGTTACAAGAAAAACCTGAAAGTCTGACATGGATAGCTGACGTGAAAAGAGTTTATGCCATGTATCGATTATGACATGTATCGATGCCATGTATCGATATTTTACATCAACACTGAATTCGTGTGAAATTAGATTAAACGATTTAAACAGCCACAATCAGGATTCCAATCTGGGACATTTTTAAAAAATTTAATTGAAATAAAAATGTGAACGTTTTTTAAATTTTCATGAATTTTAAGCGCACTCTCATCTTGATTTTAAAAAATTATTCGAGCTAAGGAAGCATCAGTTTATTAAGTTTCATGTGGTGGAAAATTTAAGAATATTTTTATAAATTTTTCGGTTACGTTTAAAACAGATTTTATCTAAAAGAAAAAGCATCATACTTTCTTAAAACGTGCTCATACTCTTAAAAATAATTTAAAAAATAATGATAATTTTGTCGGAAACACTCGAAACAGTTTGCCACATTCGCTAAAAAATATTTATAAAACTTTTTTCGAAAAATTTAGCTTGCCCATTTCAGGCAAGTCCAAACTCGTTAAGTTCAGAGGACATTTAAGGATTTTGTTATAAGTTTTTGCAATGATAAATTCGAGTAAAATCAATGCAAAAGAAAAAAAAAAAAGATTAAGCAACAAATTGCACAAAAAGGCCAGTTTTGCTTGGAGATGCTTTTAAAAATTTTAATTTTGTCCAAATCAACAAAATAAATGGCAGGCAATTTAAGCATATTTTGACGGACTCGAATTATGTTGGAACCAGTGGGAAATGAAAGAATGTGTCTTAAATTTTCCGAAACTTCCCATATATGTCTAGAATTACTTAAATATTTTTAAAATATTTAATTTTGTGCAAAGCAGCAAAATTGATTAAATTAAGATATAAAGGACACTTTATGTATTTCTTATACTTTTGAGCCGTGGTATCCGTTTGAACCTATTTTTAAAACAAAGAATGTAAGTCAATAGTCTGAAAAGGCAATCGAAAATATTGTTTTATAATTGTTTTACATCAGCGCCATCTGTTGGAGAGATTTTTAATGATGATATTAGGGGGGGAATAAGCTCGTTTCCAATGCGACAGACACAGCAATCTACTAATTTCAAACTCCCTTCATGTTTCTTTAATTTAAATTATGATTCGTCATTTTAGGCACAAAACTATCAACCCATAAAACTATCATATTTTATTAAATAACTAATAACAGATTGTCTGCCTCTTTTTATATTTACCTCATATTAATTGAAGAAATTATATCAATCGCTACATTTTTCTGAGTTAAATTATTTTCCATGAAATAAAAATTGATACTTTATGTCAGCATAATGTGCTCAAATTCTTTTCAACTCCGATTAAACATATTTTTCTCTATTAAATCTTTAGCAAAAATAATACAATCTAGGAAATTCATATTAATGAATCCATTATGTATTTCATTATGAAATCTTTTAAATTACACATTTTTCCACAGAACAATTTTATATATTTTATAAAGTGTTTCCAATTTAATTTTTTGCATGTTATTAAGAAACCTGAAACGACATCATAAAAATAATTATGTATAGTAATTATAAAATATGTAAATGATGGTTTATGAAAATACTAATTAATTTCCTGATTAGATTTACATAGCTGCTTCAATATTGCTTTTATGTTTAATTACTCAATAATGCTTATGTAAATTACTGCTTTTTAATTATAAAAAAAGGAATAGAATTACATCTTTCAGAAGAAGTGCATTTTATACTTAGCAAATTTGTTCCGTAAAATTCTAAATTGGCGTGGGAATAGTTTTTCGAGAAAATTTATAATGCAATCTTTTCAAATCTATATTCTTGTACTTTGGTTATTATAAATGGTTATTTTTAAAAGTTAGCAAACTAAACTCCAATAAATAACAATACTTAACATCATTAGCAGTAATCTCTTAAGAATTAGTTTTCTTATAAAATGAAATCAATAATTTCATTCAAGGACATCTATTGTATTAATTTTGATATATTAGATTTGGAATAAAACTATTTCTCTTAGTCTTACCCCAAGCAATTAGTTCTCTTAAAAAATAAAATGATTCATTTTAATTAAGGACTTCTATGGAATGATTCTGTTATCTGATTTCAAGTAAAACTACTTTTATTGACCTGACCTTGAAGGTCACAATTTTTTTTTTAATTATTTGAATAGTTTATAATAAATTCAAATTACAAGAAATTAATTATAATTAATTAAAAAGTTTTCTCTTGCCACTTACGATTCTTAACCACTTACGATTACCACTTAAATTCTACAATTCTATCCAACAATAGAGTAAATTCTCTAATTATAATCGGATTGTCTTTTGCACATTTGTAATTCTTCTTGCATGTTTATAATACTTTAACTTTTCTTTCCCTTTTACATCAAACAAGGTATACTAAAATGGCTGCATGAAAAAGATATTTTTTAACTTTATTAAACAAAAACAAAAACAAAATAAGGAACGAAGTATGTTTAACTATAAAACAACAAGGTAATTTTGACTTCGCCGCAAATCCTCTGACTTTATTTGTTCCGGTTTTTGATTGATCAACGACTCCAATTTTTAATGGTATTTAGTACAATTCTCATCGGCATTCCGTAACTTTAGATGCTTCTACAAATCTTCGGGAATAAACCGCAAAGTCAATAAACCGCATTCCAATTTCTGTTCCTACAACGATTCCAAGTCTTAGTGATATTTAGTGTAAACCTCATCGAAGATGCATAATTTTAGGCACTTCTTCAAATCTTTCGGGAACTGACGGCAAAATTTCTGAAATTATTTATTCCATTTTTCAGGGGTAATTGTGAGCCTAAGTCAAAATGCCGGAAAATTTCTTAAGTTAAAAAAAAAAACAGTTTAAATTGAAAAATTAGATAAAAAATTTTAGCAAGTTTTTTTCTCTTTTTCTAAATACTTCCTAGTTTACTTAAAATATATTCAAAATTTTACACATACCTATGATGACCTGGAGAAGTAATTAAAATTTACAAATATGTCTCTCTTTCTTGAGTTTATGATTATAATAACTATTTACTGATAAAAAATGAATATTAATCCTGAATATAACCTTATAAAGTATCTGGCTCTCCCAAACAAATAAAATAAACTGTGTTAAGTTCCACCTTTGAAAATTTGATTTCCGGAAACTTCTGTGAATGATTTTTTTAAACGTCTGGACCTTTGATCTCCGGAAACTTCCGGATCACTGTTAGCGAAAAACGCAGAAATCCGGATTTTTTCCGGAGCACAATCAGCCCTGATTTCCTATTCTTCCCCGACTCCAAATTTTAGTGGCATTAATCACCAAGCACTGGCTCCAAAGTGAACCCAGCAGTGTAATTCCTCAGATTGAGATTAAATGAGTCTGGGTATATAACCATTACCTCAGTGGGCTAAAAACCAGAAAATAAGCTTTGTACGTTATTTCACCTCGGCAATTTCACCTTGGTTTATTTTACTTTCAATGGCATTATTTTTATCTTGCACGCTGGGGCAGAGTCTTGTTATAGTGACTAGTTTTGCGCTAGTACAGAAAAGAACTGGGAATACGTAAAAGCAAACTTTAAATTAAAACTTTTAGCACTTTCGTTCAAGAAAATAGTTTTTTTTCGAATATCTTATAGTATATTGCTTTATTAGTAATAATTTTGAGACAACGTGTAATTAATCTTTCATTGTACCAACGGTTCGTTTTTTATTAAATTTCGATGCTTTATCTTTCTGATTAAAAGCAAAAAAAGAGCAGGAAATGTTATTTTTGTCATGTTTCTAGATCCCAAAATCATTGTCTTCACTTGACAAAAACAATCACCCCGGTTACTAAAGAAGAGTTTGTACTTAACTGATGGAGAAAGGTGGCACCCATCATTGGACCATTTTCTTTATTAGGTCAGATCCATTGTTGACGTATGCCTGTTTAGGCAGAGGGGGTGCGATTGTTCTTGTTTTCCAGTGGCGCCATCTATGTTCAAGAATTCGACTTCTGCCACACCATACGTCACACCCGTTTATAGGGCGGACACACTAATACATCCATTCATTCATCCACAGATCGTAATTTTAACCTGAATCAGAGAACGATCGATCTCCAATCCAGTACCCCCAGAGGTTTTGATTTGTTATGGGAACATGAAGGACTTTTGCGACTCGACAGATTTAACGTGCATCAGTCACTTTACTACACGGGGAGTCTTTGGCCGGTGGGGTTCGAACCCACGAACTCTCGGACATGGGCCCAGCACCCTACCGACCAGGCTATCCCGGCCGTCAGATCCATTATTTTGTAGTTATTGCCAGAAGGTGAGAACTGCTGATCATTTAGTTTAAAAATCATCGTTAACCGTGAAATAAGCCACGTTAAATCGATTTGCCTGTACAAGAAAGTACTAATTTAGAACTTTTTTTTCAACTCTTCAATGTAAAGAAATTATGGATATCAGTAAGATGCTAATATTATTTTAAATGTGACTGAAAATATTCAAAACTGTGCTTATTGAACATTATTTTGCCATATTAATAATGGCTGTTTACTTTTTCGTAATAGATTTTGAAAGCGTATAACATACCGATTGCTAGTAACCTTCAATAAACCAGAAACAGGCTCATAATATTTAAGGTGATACTTAATTAAAAACCGAAATAACTACCTACTTCATCATAGAAACTTTCTTTGTCCAATGAAGAAGATCGGTTTTTGCTCAGATTCACAAGGTTTTTCAGAAGTTCAGAATTACTTCTCACTACAGAGCAACAGCAACAACAATAATTTGCATAAAATCTACTACGGATGACTTCAATATTTTTCTTCCAATGACAGGCACTGGACTTTATTCGTTTCCCCTAATGCCTGAGTTGTTACTCATTTCGCGTTACCCAGTGGTCACCTGTGAACCAAAGTCACGGAGGCGAGTAACATTGCCCACGCTACACTGCCACAAACCCGTTTACAGGATGGGCCACATTCATACATCACACGCAACAGAGAACAACACAAGAGAGAGAAACATCCATGCCCAGAGCGGGATTCGCACCTGCAGCCTGCATGGGCTCCGCAGTTAGGCTCGCTAACCGCTCGGCCACCTGGCCGGCACTTCAATATGATAATATTAGAAAAAAGTATTATTTCTTATCATAAGTATCATTTCTTATCATTTATTTTATCGGTTTCGTTCAATTACAAATGTTAAAACAGAATGGCTGTATGCTTTGAATGAAAATTTTTATTGTTGCCAGCAGAGACAATGGAATACAGCTCGATTTTTAATAGCACATAAAAAAATACTAGTATGCATAGATATCTACATAAATTTCGTAGATATAATTTTTAAATTTAGGTTAGTATGGAAGGTAACAATTACATTAGCATGCATAAAACTGGTTCTTTGGGTTATTCATCCACTTTTCCTTCAAGGTTAATATCTTCCTTACCTGTACTATGCATGATTCTTTATCGCCTTACGAGATCATCGCCAGCAAAACCAATTATTTTCATTTTTTGAAATGCCGGATGCTATTTAGTCAAGTATGAAATAATCGTCCTGATGAGGTTATTATGTAAATGATGTGCATGTTACTGTGAATGACCGAAATCGGTGGTTGTTGACTTTCACCGGTGAATGTTGACAATCAAATTAGTCGCTTTGGTGAATGTCCGAAATATTTATTACATCCGATTTGATATTAATTTATTCGTGGATACAATTACATTTATTCGATATTTTAATACTTACTGACTATAGATTAGAACAAACATCAGTGTTTGGAGTATCAGCCAAATATATACCGGGCAATGGCACTTGACTTTAAAGAAACATCAGTGTAGGGTATACCGGACAGTGGCACTTGACCTTAAGAAAACACCAGTGTAGGGTATACCGGGTAAATGTATACCGGGCAGTGGCACTGAACCTTAAAAAAACATCAGTGTGGGATATACCGGGCAATGGCACTTGACCTTAAAAAGACATCAGTGTAGGATATACCGAGCAAATGTGTACTGGGCAATGGCACTTAACCTGACCTAGTATGACTAGACCTTTGGGAAATGACCGAAATATATACTAGCTCTAGTGCCACTTTTGCTATAGCTTAAAATTAAACAAATTAAACAAAAAAAAAATTAAACAAAGCATTTGAATCAATTTCAAACTGTATACGAAATTATTGCTTTAAAATTAAAAAAAATAATAATAAAAACTGCGCCAGATAAGACTAATTGAAGTAGTTGCTTTATACAGCGCATGTGCGGAAAAAAAATTAAAAAAAAAATTTTCCACGTGCATCTAAAAGTGGATGAATATCCCAAGACACCCATAAAGCTTGCCAAATTTGACACCAAAATCAATAAAAATAAATAAATAGGAAACAATGAAAATAAATAAATAGAAATTCATTAAAACTAGGAGGCTCCGCCCCCTGCTCGCTAACGCTCGCCAAAATAAATTATCAAATATTGCTTCACTAATATTCTGCATTTTAAAGCGTGAAAATTCAATGCATAAATAAACGCGAAATATAAAAAAATTCAATGCATTCAATACAAACACTTAAACGTTTTTTAGACGTTTAGGTAGCTCCCAGTAGAAAAATATCAATTCAACAGCGGCCTTTTAAAGCATTCTCACTTCAATTAATTAATTAATTCCTAATTGAGTTTAAATTAAATATTGTCATGTTTTTAGTGCATGAATCTGAATTGAACAACCTGATAATGCNCCATATATGGCAGTACTTTTACTTTCGTTACTTGTACCGCCGGTACAAGTAAAAAGTACGTACTTTTACTTGTACTTCGTTACTTTTTAAATTTAGTACTTTTACTTGTACTTTCGTTACTTTTTTACGGAAAAAGTACAAGTATTTGTAACGGAAATGTCGAATGAAATCGTTACTTTTTTTCCAAAACTCGGTAAGCTTTCTAAAAAAAAAATTAAAAAAAAAAATATTGCTGTCAAAATGCAATTATTTTGCAAAATGAATAAAAATATTAATTAGGAAGTTATTTTCATTCATTTTCGAGTTTGAGTTTTATGCATTTGTTTAATACATTTTAAATAAAAAATGTTGGATTTTGTTATTACGTTTTTCAATTTTCTTTTTGAACACACTAATAATACAATTTTTGTCCTAATACATTTTTTACTAAATACATTTTTACCTAGTACATTTTTTACTAAAATTATATTCATGCCCGATCTTGTCAAACAATGCCCAGTCAAATCTCTAAGAACTTCAGAACTATTTGTGCTACTGAAAACTATTATAATTACTATTTTAATTCTTGAAAACTCGAAGGTATTAATTTAGCAGCTGATACTAAAATTCATTTACAAATTTTAATTATTCCGTTAGGCAGAAATGTTCGGAAAATGATTTTCTTGCATAACTTTAGCATTGTTACAAATAAAACTGTAGACTGTTCTGCTTCAACTTATACTGCACATTCAATTATTTTTTACTAACTCAAAGATCATAAAGCTTTCTGAAACCCCGTGTTTGCTTTGTTTATGTTTGTGCTTTTAAAACGCGTTTCTATAAAGTAAAACAATTTTAAATCAATGGTAATTTAAATAAATAAAAGTAAACTAAGAATTAAAATCAATAGATAAAATTTCTTTCTCGTGCAAATCCATAAAAAGTTTGATATTAAAATTATATTTGATTTTAAAATTATATTATACGATTATATTATAAAATTATATTATAATATTCTTCCGAATTTAAAAATAAATTAATGTCCATAACTTTCAAAATTAAAAATAATTAAATAAATAACAACAATTTTGCAAAAACATTAAAGAACATAAGAATATTATTCAATAAAATTTTAGGTTACTTTGAATTTTCGATTTCCTAGAAATGTACTTTTAAATCGTTACTTTTTTTATCTCGTACCTGTACTTTTACTTGTACTTTTTACTCGTTACTTTTTAAGATAAGAACTTTTTACTTTCCACTCGTTACTCTTTTTAAAAATACTTGTACTTTTACTCGTTACTTTTTAAAAGTAACGTTGCCATATATGGTACCACATAAAAAAAATACTCGTATATATACTTCGAAGAGCCATTACATTATGACCCCTCCTGCTAATAACATGTAGGACCACCTTTAGCCCTCAAAACTGCTTGCACCCGCCGTGGCATTACCAGATAGCAGGTACCAGATACCTCAGACTACCTATCAGCACAAGGTGCTGATAGGTAGTCTGAGGTATCTGGTACCTGCAATTCCTTCACATTGCGAGGGGGTAGCGTGCCAGCACGAATTTGGTTTTCCAAGTAGGACCACAAATGCTCTATTGGATTAAGGTCAGGTGAATTTGGGGGCCAAGACATGACTTGAAAGTCACTGGAATGTTCCTCGACGATTCAACCCTTATGACATGGTGCATTATCCTGTTGGTAAACACCATCCCCGGCAGGAAAAACTGTTGCCATGAATTTGTGAACCTGGTTTGCAACTATGTTCAAGTAGCTTGCAGACGTCAAGGATTGTTCTATGATGATTATGGGCCCTAATGTGCCCCATGAAAACATTGTTCCTGGGCGAGAAACCATGAAAACCTGGGCGAGTCCATTGTTATAGATGGAAGGTGGTCATAATGTAAAGGCTCTTCGGTGTATATATTTACATAAATTTTCGTAGATATAATTTTTATATTTAGGTTAGTATGGAAGGTAACAATTACATTAACATGCATAAAACTTACCAAATTTGACACCAAAATCAACAGAAATAAATAAATAGAAAACAATGAAAATAAATAAATAGAAATTCACTAAAATGGACTTCAAAGGAAAAACTCTTAATCTAATTAAGGTTCAGAATTATTAAATCTACCTATGACTGTTGAATAATTATATTTTGTTCACAAGAGTTTGATCATTTAGTAAAAAAATTGAGCATAAACACGCCACAAAAGAAAGGCATGTAACAAAAAGTTTTCTTGCATTTTCCCTTTGTTTTAACAAAAACTCGTTTGCTCAAGTAATTTCCATTTTCTCTTAGGGTACATTCCAACTTCTTAAAAAATTTTATTGATAAGAAAAAACTCTAAATTAAAATCCTGGTCAACGAAGCTTAAGCACGGTGTTTTCTTTACAACAAAGATGTTTTACGATACTTTTTATCCCGCTTTCCGCATCACTTTGTTATTTTCCTTGTTGTTTAACGCGAGTCCCAAAAAAGTTGTTTCAAGTCTTAAAATTAAAAGTGGAGTATTCAAGTACTTTGAAACTTTATTTTTATTTTGACCAAAGTATTTATCGAGAAAAAAAATCGGCATGCTTCATTTGTTTTAAATTTTTGGATTATTGGTACTTACTTTTCATGTTTTAAAGACTGTTTTTAATACTTCTGCTTCATGCTCCGACGACTTTTCTATTAAGATCAAACAAGTATTTTTTTCTAAAAAAAACTATCAGATTTTACTTTAAAGTGCGGAATTTTTCTCGATGAAGATTTCATTTAAATTTGAGCACGCATGGAGTGCATTCTTTACGAGTTATTAGGTTTCATAAACAGTAAACTGTTGAAGCGTATCGATTTTAAATAAAATGACCTGTGCAAAGTAATAATAATTATGCCTTTTTGAAAAAAAATCCAAAAAATTTTAATTATGTAACTATGACGCTCTACTCAACGAACCCCAACGACCCAACCTTTTTCTTAAAAGTCAATAAAACAGATTATTTACTTCATAAAATATATAATTATTATGATTTCATGCGAGCACAATAAATTAATATGTTAATACATTGGTGGACAAAATTAAGAGATGGAACACATATTACCAAATATCTCAAAAAATACTGAATATAAGTAAATGAAATTTGGTATGGATATAGCTTATTCCATGATAAAGTATGCAAAACAGAAATGAAAGTGGCATTCACTGGCAAGACCTTTTGCCAATAAATCCAATGTAGTCTGAACTTAAGGATGAAAGATGACAATAAAAGTGAGGCTTGTACAGTGTGTGTTGCCTCTAGTATGGTGTATGGTTACCCCTGATAGACAGACAGACAGCATGCACAACGAGTATGCATGCTGTTAATAAGAGAGTTAAGGAGGACTTGTGGAAGACCCTCCCATTCTTCCACCAGAGCAATTTTTAACTCCAGAATGGTTCTGGGGGGAGGTTGGCGCGTCGCAAAAGCTCTCCCAAGAGCATCCCAAGCATGTTCAATAGGATTCAGGTCAGGGCATTTGGCTGGTCAATCCATTCGTTGAATATCCTCGCTTTCCAGATCAACCATGAGAGCCCTATGTGGTCACGCATTGTCGTCCGTAAAAATGAGCACATGGCCAACAGCGCCCCTCAAAAGACGCACATAGGGCTCTAGGACCTCCTCCCTGTACCTCTGGGCATTCCCGGAACCATTGTCAAACACATGGAGCGGTGTGCGGATATCTTGCACGTGCGAATGAATGTGCGAAAATGCTTTCCATCTCTTAATTTTGTCCACCAGTGTAGTAACAAAAGGAAAATAATCAACGAAACTTGAAAAAATATTTAATCTTAGGTATACAGAATGTGCGATTCAATAAGAAATAATTTAATTTGTTAACAAACGTTTACAGTATATCATATGACAGTTCACATTGGAAACATTTTTTATCCCATTTCAATCTTTGTATTTCTTTTTTTTTTTTAAATTTCGATGTAAATCTAAAGATTTATATCTAGAAATCTCTCTCTTATTTTTTATTTATTTATTCATTATTATGTTAATTTTTATATCCAGATAAGAAACTCGCGACCGTCATAAATTTTTGTACAACAATAGATAACTAGTTATTATGTAAGGAAACCAATAACAAAAAACACTTAAAAGTGCAATAATTTTCAAACGAACTTGAATTTCAAACATAAAATCTCTTGCTAAGTTTTTAATTCAAAACATTACATTAGCATGGCAAATTTTAACGCTATGGTTGCATTCTTACGGCCTGTAGAGTGGTCAGCATGGTATTTTTTTCAACAAATTATACAGCCGATAATTCTGGAAATAATTATCAAATTTTATTTTTTTCCATTGCAATTCCGGTACATTTTCTACACACGTTAGTAATTTCAAATTTTTTGTGTCTCATTATTTTTGTTCGTCAAAACAAAACCTGACGTAAAATTGTACTCCCGAAACATCGGTGGCCCTTGCGTTTTTTTTAATTCAGAAAGAAAGTTACAAAAATGTTTAGACAATCATAGTTGTAAGGGTTTGAGGTAAAGGTTTAAATAAGTATCAAAATATTGTTTGTCAATTATTTCAATATTATATCCAAATAACTCCGAAAATACTGCTACATATTTATAGAATCTTCCTCAAAAATACATTAATAATCACTCATATAAAATCATAAGCGAATGAATTAAAATACGGAAAATAAAAATTTTGCTATAGGAGGCATGAAGTTCAACTTCAACTAACTGCTCACTTTTTATTGTTGTTTTCCTTAAAGTTGAATTATTTTAAAAGAAATTTTAAATATCAATACTGATTACCGACCCAGTGTGAAAGAAGAGTGAATCGAATTGTTTAAGTTTTCATACTTATAAACTTTAAATTTAGTCCTTATCAAGCAATAAAATTGATCTTCCCGCAGTGGACTGATCGTTAAAGGCCTGTTTACACGGTCCAATTTCTTGAATCCGAGAAATTGGACGGATTTCTCTGTCCAAGAAATTGGATGATTCGTTGACACTATCCAAGTTCTTGAATGTCGCTGATTCGTTGAAAGAAAAACTTGCGCATGCGCATTGTTCATATTCAACATTATAAAATAATACTTACATAAGTTTAAAATTACTAAATAAATTCAAATAAAATCATAATAACACAAATAAACCGCAACAGATCAATTTATTTGGACTAAAATATATGAAAACCCACAACAAAATGACATAATTTGCTGCCAGCTTGTTGACGTCACAAAACCTAAGACGCTGATTGGTTAAGGGAGAAAAAACTTGGATGGAAAGTAGAACATGCTCTACTATCGTCCAAGAAGTTGAACCAAGTTCTTCGATGTTTGTTAACACGATCCAAGCTCAAAGCAAAACAAGTTTCCATCAATATCAATCAATCTCTGTCCAAGAAATTGGATCGTCTAAACAGGTCTTAAGACAGGGTTCCCAGCAGATCACCGAAGTCAAACATCACTGGCTAGGGTCATTGAATGGGTGGATGACCACTTAAATCAGCCTGTGTAGGGACAGAGTGTGTGCGGTATTGGTCCTAGTTAAACTGTTATACCGTTATACCGTAAAGTGCTCGACATCGCGTGCAGGTCGTTTGGGCTACCGAAGCAGGGGTGCCATCCCCTCTGCAAAGGATCAAAATTGTGATGGCATGTCTTCGGATCATCCTCAGGGATGTTTCCCATCGCCATAAGCCCATTGTGCAGATCTAGTGCGACTTAAATAAACTACAACTACAACAAGAAAATTGATCAGAAAGATGCCTTCAATGGGAAGAAATAAGCAAAAATGAGATGTGACGTCAATCTCTCAAGATTTATAAAAAGACACATAATAGATTTTTTCTTTTTCAGATCATATCAGAGAAAGTAGCAGGCCGTAACTCTTAATTTCTATTGGTTACGAGAGATATTTACTGGCCGATTTTAAGATGTGTCGTATAATTCAGAAGTTTTGAATGAGTTAAAATCTATAATAATGACTTTAGTATATTTAGTCTCACTTAAAAGTTTAAATAAATATTAGCTTAAATCAATCTGTCTTTATTTCAACTCACAATTCTGCATTCAAAACCCATAAAGAATTCTTTAAAAAAATAAAAAAATAAAACTCTAGTGAGTCTTTTTAATGATCAAGGTGAAGTACAATACATTAAAATCAACTGAATTTTCGAGAGAAAAGAGATATCAGAAATTTTCTCCATTTTTACTTTCTTTTCAAAATTGAGTTATGAATTAATTTAACATAACGTATTTTTATCAAAAAATTTGGAAAACATTAACACCGACTACTTTAGGATCAAGTAGCTACTATAAAAAAAATTTATCAAAGTATTATTTTTCAATCAAAAAATCATCTTGATAATTCTATTGACAATAATTTGGCAAGCAAAATAAATAAATATCAACAGAACATAAAACCTTCCTAATGGCAGTCACTAAAAATATTTCGACGCATAGAACTGCAGTATCTTTCCATTTCTGTCATCATTTATTGATCGTTTATTGTATGTGCCTTACTATGAATGGAGGATAATAAACTTTTCAAAGAGACTTACAATTGAATATTTTCCAAATTTAACCCATAATGAGAATTTAATTACCTTTCTGCCTACTTCAGCAAGCACCCCTGCTTTCAATGGTGAAAAGTAAATAGACTGGAAATAATTCATACAGATTGATTGTTAATGGGATACTGGTGAAATTATTATCTCTTTATGAGCTAGAATTGAACAGATCAGGAAATAAAATATATTTACGACAGCATAATACGATAAATATTTAATGAATAAGATAAATATTTTCTTAACAAGACTTAATTCGTTGGTATGTCTATTACATGCCATGAAAGTCAGAGAAATTTTGAAAAAAATGAGACGCATTATACATGAGTATATAGTGGACCACTATTTTTAAATGTATTTATTTTTTTATTGAAATTTTATGCGGACCGGCCTGTGTAGGGGGGCAGGGAACTGTCCTTGCATCAGAAAGGTCCTGGGTTCGAATCCCGGGTAAGGCATGGATGCTTCTTTCTCTCTCTGTGTGTTCTGTGTCCTTTCTCCTTTGTGTGTGAATGTGACCTGCCCTATAAACGGGTCGTGGTTGTGTTAATGGCGTGGCAGAAGTTGAATTCCTGGCCATAGATGGCGCCACTGAAAAACAGGAACAATCGCACCCCCACTGCCTAAAAACAGGCATACGACAAAAAAAAATTGAAATTTTATATTTTATTTCGTTTATAATAGCACCCCAGTAAACACTCTCGTTCTAAAAAAGCCAGGATTTTATGTAGAATTAGAATATATTGAAATCTAGAGATGATATATTTTATTTTTTGCTGTCATCTTTGTAATACACTTTAAAACAATAAATCAACTTTAGTACAAACCAAAAGCCTATTTTGTGAATCGAGTCTGCATGGTGCGCCTTTCGCTTGACAAGAGAGTACCTAAAGGGTGAAAGTACGTCTTTGTTCACAGATAGCACCATCTATCAGTGAACAAACTCATGAGCCCACTTCCTCAATTTAGACATAGATAAGAAGTTGAAGGAAATTTTCTCCAAGTCCCTATACCCACGGTACTGGTAAGTGGCCGATCACAGAACTTTCGATTCCACAGATTTTATGATCACGTATATCGCATGCACTCGGTGGGTTTTAACGGTCTCGAGAATTGAACCCGGATGGAGCCCGATTCTCAAGCGACTAGGCTACCACTGCCCTAGTTTATTGTAAATATCCATATTAATTTTACTATTTATTGGAAACCTTTATCTAAATAGATAGAATATTCCTTCTAATACACGGGGGGAAATAAAATTTAAAATGCAACGATCTTTGTTTTTTTTTTNGCAACAATTTTTTTTTTTCTTCAAATCCTAGTTTTTAATTTTTATTCTTCAATTTCATATGTCGGTTTCCTAAAGATAGAATGAAATTTAATTAGTTTCTGCCAGAGTTCTTTGATTAAAATCAAAATACTTGAATCTAAATATTTAAATCAACGCATGTTTATAATAAAATTATTGATTTAAATCAACTAATTTCTTAAAATAGGTCATCAATTTTTAGCAGTTAAAGAAATTTTAATACAAGTCTGAAAATCAAAATTGAATATAGTTTTTACGAAGCAATCTAGGCCGGGATAGCCTGGTCTGTAGGGCGCTAGGCCCGAGTTCGTGGGTTCGAACCCCACCCGTCGAAGACTCCCCGTGTAGTAAAGTGACTGATGCACGTTAAATCTGTCGAGTCGCAAAAGTCCTCCATGTTCCCATAACAAATCAAACCTCTGGGGGTACTGGATTGGAGATCGATCGTTCTCTGATTAAGGTCAAAGTTACAATCTGTGGAAGAATGAATGGATGTATGAATGGATCCGCCCTATAAAACGGGTGCGACGTTTGGTGTGGCATAAGTCGTATTCTTGGCCATAGATGGCGCCACTGAAAAGCAAAAAACGCACTCTGCCTTAAATTTTGTCGGTTTCACCTAGCAAGCTTGCCCGTGTGGCAAATGGCATTAGAACCAATCAACCAACCAACGAAGCAATCTTCAGATAGCTTTGGAACATGAATTCTCTTTTAGTTTTTGTATACAGTTTTTATAGTTGCTCTTTCGGCATCACTATCGCCACTACTACTTTTCGGCAATGCCATTTCTTTATGCCGATGACTTTGGCTCTATAGTTCGTTCACCAGGAGTTGTTATTTGGCTCCGCCTTCATCACGTGGTATCCGATGATACTATTTTGCTATTTTTGGGAGATGGAGGTGAACAATCCTGAACAAGGTTGCTATTTGGCGATCGTATGTCAAAAATATTTATTTCGCAATCTTTATGTGCATTTTGGTGGGCAGTTGGGACATGTCCCATTGGCCTCAGAAATGCCAGAACTGCTACTCTCTTCTCGTTACCCAGTGGGCACGGTGGAGCAGCGTCGCCCACGTCACACAATCACAAACCCGTTTATAGGGCGGGTCACATTCACACAAAGAGGAAAGGACATAGAACACAATAGTGAAAGAAACATCCATGCTCTGAGCAGGATTCGAACCCGCGGACAATGGCTCCGCAGTCAGACACGCTAGCCACTCGGCCACCTGGTCGGCATTTTTTAACATTAAATGTTTCATAAATTTCATGTTATTTCTCTCTTTTGAGTGCAGAGTTTTTCCTTTTTTGAGACATTTTGCTGCAATATATTTAATTAGGTAAAGTAACAAAAAATATAACGGCAGATGATAAAGCGAAGTAAGTGACTGAAAAAGAACTCGCTGTGTGCGTTTGGCGCGCATTAAGTGTTGCCTCAATTTCAAGCGCGAAGATGTTTCTCCTCTTACTCCCGAGCTGAAATGAACTCTTCGTCCGAGGAGGTGGAGTTAAGTGTCAACTCCTGGTGAACGAACTAAACACCACTTTGGCATGAAGTAGTTGCCAGCATATTTAGTCCTGAAATGATTGAACAGTTACTTTCTCGCGAAGCAAGAAGCAGCGCAGTCAACAAATACATCATCATGAGCTAAAGATAGTAAATGGGACAGCAGGACTATAGCTAAATTATCTTTTTTAAATATNCTTACTATGAATGGAGGATAATAAACTTTTCAAAGAGACTTACAATTGAATATTTTCCGAATTTAACCCATAATGAGAATTTAATTACCTTTCTGCCTACTTCAGCAAGCACCCCCGTTTTCAATGGTGAAAAGTAAATAGACTGGAAATAATTCATACAGATTGATTGTTAATAGGATACTGGTGAAATTATTATCTCTTTATGAGCTAGGATTGAACAAATCAGGAAATAAAATTTATTTATGATGGCATAATACGATAAATATTGAATGAATAAAATAAATATTTTCTTAACAAGACTTACTTCGTTGGTATGTCTATTACATGCCATGAAAGTCAGAGAAATTTTAAAAAAAATAGAACACATTATACATAAGTATATAGCGGGCCACTATTTTTAAATGTATTTATTTTTTTATTGAAGTTTTATATTTTATTTCGTTTATAATAGCACCCCAGTAAACACTCTCGCTCTAAAAAAGTCAATCTAGTGATGTTATATTTTTTTTGCTGTAATCTTTGTAATACACTCTAAAACAATAAATAAACTATAGTACAGAATGGGCTCCTACGTTCTTTTAATGACACTTTGACAAACCAAAAGCCCATTTTGTGAATGGAGTCTGCAAGGTGCTCCTTTCGTTTGACAAGAGAGCACCTCAAGGGTAAAAGTACGTCTTTGTTCACTGATAGATGGCATCACCATTCATTCATGAGGCCACTTCCTCAATTTAGACAAAGATAAGAAGTGGAAGGAAATTTTCTCCAGGTCCCTATACCCACGGTACTGGTCAGCGGCCTGTCACAGAACTTTCGATTCCAAAGATCTTACGATCACGTAAATCGCATCTTCTCGGTGGGTTTTAACGGCCTCGAGAATTGAACCCGGATGGAGCCCGATTCTCTAACTACTAGGCTACCACGTGCCTAGTTTATTGTAAATATCCATATTAATTTTACTATTTATTAGAAACCTTTACCTAAATAGATAGAGTATTCCTTCTAATACAAGGGGGAAAATAAAATTTAAAACGCAACAATCTTTTTTTTTCTTCAAATCCTAGTTTTTAATTTTTATTCTTCAATTTCATATGTCGGTTTCCTAAAGAGGGAATAAAATTTTATTGGTTTCTACCAGAGTTCTTTGATTTAAATCAAAATACTTGAATCAAAATATTTAAATCAACGCATGTTCATAGTAAAATTATTGATTTAAATCAACTAATTTCTTAAAATAGGTCATTAATTTTTATCAGCAAAAGAAATTTCAATACAAGACTGAAAATTAAAATTGAATATAGTTTTTACGAAGCAATCTTCAGATAGCTTGGGAACATGAACTCTATTTGAGTTTTTCGATTCAATTTTCATAGTTGCCTTTTCGGCATCATTATCGCCCCTACTACTTTTCGGCAATGCCATTTCTCTATGCCGATGTCTTTGGCTCTATAGCTCGTTCACCAGGAGTTGGCATTTGGCTCAGCCTTCATCACGTGGTATCAGACGATACTATTTCGCTATTTTTGGGAGAAGAAGGTGAAGGTCCTGAACAAAGTTGCTATTTGGCGATGGTATGACAAAAATATTTATTTCGCAGTCTTAATGTGCATTTTTTTAACTTTAAATGTTTCATAAATTTTATGTCATTTCTCTCTTTTGAGTGAATAGTTTGTCCTTTTTGAGACATTTTGCTGCAATATATTTAATTAGCTAGAGTAACGAAAGGTAAAACAGCAAATGATAAAGCGAAGTAAGTGACTGAAAAAGAATTCGTTGTTTGCGTTTGGCGCGCATTAAGAGCTGTCTCTATTTCAAGCGCGAAGAGTTTCTCCTTTTACTCCCAAGCTGAAATGAACTCTTCGTCCAAGGAGATGGAGCCAAGTGTCAACTCCTGGTGAACGAACTATACACCACTTTGGTATAAAGTAGTTGCCAGCATATTTAGTCCTGAAATGGTTGAACAGTTACTTTCTCGCGTAGCAAGAAGCTGCGCAGTCAACAAATACATCATCATGAGCTAAAGGTAGTAAATGTGACAGCAGGACGATAGCTGAATTATCTTTTTTAAATTTTATTCTAATAGCTTTCTATTTATGAGCATCTTGTTTGTTTGCTAATTATCTGTTAAAAATGAAAAATGAGACAAACCAAACAAAGTGTAGTTTTCTTGTTTCTGAACTTTTTATTAACTGGTTTTGAAAACCGTATTAAAATTGAGTTTTTATCTAGGAATGGATAAATTTATTATGAATTTTTAGAAAAATATTCATTTCATAAATATCTTTTTTTGTACGCATACAAAAATGACATTTCAATCCCCCTCATAATAATGTCTAACAGTTCGACATTTTGGATTTTTACTAGCATTGGCAATAGACAGTTCCATCTTTTCATCATCTTCCAAAGTCACTTCGTTAATATTATAACTAATAATAGATAATAGATTCCGTAACTACAAATCCGCATTGAAAAGAGCTTGTAAAACTGATCCCATATCTTTTGTTGGCTTCAAATATGAAAACGCTATTCTCAATGAGTGAGAGTTCTTTAGATTAATTGAAACAATTGCAAAACTCTTTTAATAGGAAAGTCGTCAATGGATGAAAAAAATTGTAAAACAATAGCGTTGGAATTATTCCACAAAGTAAAACGAAAACTGAAACGTAATTATAAAAATTAGGAAGCTAAATAAGCTGTTAGCATAAATTTATAAATAATAGTGATTAATTCAAACATTCAACTTATACATTATTTTTTATAACCGTCGTTGAACAGCTGATCCAATTTTATGGGTTTGTGAATACTAATGTTCAACTCCGTAGCCTTGTAATTTTGAACCCAATCCAGAAGACAAGTGATCTCCTGGATCGAGTATTTGGAGAAATTTGCCTTAGGGGAGGACTTTTTTTTTTGATGGAGCTAACCCGCAATTGCGTTGCATGGAGAGAAAGACAACAAGAACCTCCCCCGGTTAGCCTAACGGCAAGGGGATTATAACCCATGATCCTTCTACCAACAAGGATATTTCACGACAGCACTATGGGCGGTGCAAGCCGGATACGGATTCGTATCGACCAGCCTTCGCTGGGATTCGAACTTGGTTCACCTGATTGGAAGGCAAACGCTCTATCCCCTGAGGCATCGCGGCTCAATCCTAAGTATTTTTTTTTAAATTTCCGTCGTTGAACAGTCAATCCAATTTTTGGGTTTACGACTACTAATGTTCAACTCAGTAGCCTTGTAATTTTGAACCAATCCAGAAGACTAGGAAACTCCTGGATCAGTAGCCCCAGATGTATTGATTTGTTATGGGAACATGGAGGACTTTGCGATTCGTCTACCACCTGAGGATATTTCACGTCAGCACTGTGCACGGTGCAAGTGGGCTGCAGAATTCGTATCAACTGGAATTCTAACCCGGTTTGCCTCAGTGGAAGGCGAACGCTCTATTCCCTGAGCCATCTTGGCGCAACTTATAAAATTTAAGATTGCCACAAACTCTTAAACTTTATAATTAGTTGAACACTTTAATAAACACTGAGCTGAAATTGGTTTTATCCCCGATGGCGGCCTAGATTCCAAAACTCAGAAAAAAGAGCATAGGAAAGCAAACTGGAAACAGAAGCTCTGTAAAAAGAACTCTCATTGACAATTATATAAATGTAACGTCTGATTCGATTCGGACCATTGAACTCGAATTTTAATGCAATTAAATAATAACTGAAGTGTTATTAAATATTTTTTTTAAAGTGGGTAAAGATACAAAGTTTAAATTGAAGTTAACTGAACAGAAGTTTTAGTCTCACAGCGATCATAAAACACGTTTTCCATCACATTATTGAAATTAAACATCACTGGCAGCAATTAGTGAGTGGGTGGGTGACCACTTCGATTAGCCTGCGATTGGACCGAGAGTACACAGTATCGGTCATCGTTAAACTGCTCTATACTCAAGTGCTCAAATTTGGAACTCAGTTTATCCAGCTACCAAAGCAAGTGAGCCATTCCTTTTGCTGAGAATCAAAATTGTGATAGTTTGTCTTCGGATCATCTCGGTTCTGTTTCCTAGACCGTCGCCAAAAACCCATTGTGAAATTCTGGTGCGACGTAAATAAAGTACCACTACTATAGAACTCTTATAATTTATTTATTTTATTTTTATTTATTCTAATGAACTGGAATTCTATCCCCAGAAATTCACATGCAAATTCAAATCTAAATTGTAAGCTTTATTGGTCTGCAAAGACACTTAGAAACGAAGAAGGTTAAAATTACGGTTAAATTTACGTAGGAGGTTAAAATTGCGATCTGTGGGTGAATGAATGGGTCCGTACTGCAAACGGGTGTGACGTATGACTGTAGCAGAAGTCTAATTCGTGGCCATATATGGTTCTTCTGGAAAACTCACCCATTGCCTTAATGGCCAACTGCTACAACATTAGAAAGTATAGTAAACTAATAGAGTATTATTCGAACGCATAGAAATATCTGGAGACTGTATGCGAAATATATTTTTCCTTTCAAAACTGTGTTCCTTAAATGTCAATCAGTTTTATTAAACTTCTGACTTTGAGATGATCAATTTTAGTTCATGGATAACTTAATTTATCTTGCAATTAATAATTATTATTAGTTCATTTTATTGTCTTGCAGTTTTTTAATTTTTAAGTTTCTTTCAAAAATTATTTTAATTTACTTACTTCAACTACTGGAACCTTGCATCAATTTTCAATCAAGCTAAGCTACTTTTGAACTTTTAGTGGCCGAAGTGAAATTCACTCTCATGAGATTTACGTTTTAATGAATAAAACGTCCCTTGAAGCCTTTAATTTTCTATTCGAACGTTGTGTCAATGGCAGTGGGGAAAATGCGAGGCAATTATTCTTCTATTTCTTGGGAATGTGCAATGTAATTTTTAATAGTCATGAGTTCAGCCTAATGAGAAGGAAATAATGAAATTCTCATTGGTTTAACTGGAGCTTCTAATTTGGATAGAAAGTAAACTATTTTAATTGCTCTATATTAATCATAAAGTTTAAAAGTACTTTTCTTATTAAAATACTTATGTAAAAATATTGCCTTTGTGCCTCTGAAAAATATCTGAATCGTACGTTTCGGAAAAGGTTAATTTAATAGTGCATAGTATTTTCTCCACCTCTTAAAAATAAAAATAAAAATTTCGTAAATATAAAAATTAAAGTAATTCTTGTGTCTTATAACTCCAGATACAATTCTAAATAAATCATTCTAGGGATGTGTAAAAAATGAATTTCTCTCTTTTGGAATAGCTCATTGTTGCAAATTGCAGACTATTTTTAGTTATTTAAAAGGCCTATTTAACTTATAGTTCTATTTGAGAACGATTCATTAGGAGTTTATTTCACATTCTGTTTTAAAAATTGTCGATTTTTTATTCATGTCAGATAAGCATAAGTAATATATACGTAAATGGGGCATACGTAGGCGACATTGCCGAAATATTCTGAAAATCAAGAGGTTTGTATATACTACTTGTTAATGGGGTTTTGAAGCGTGTTTCTATGAACCTTAAATTAATATGCCCCCATACTGTGGTTCCGCATCAATTTTTAAACTTCATTCCCAAAACCACATCAAAAATAAAATGCTTTTTAAACAATTTTATAATTTTTATGTGGTTTCACATAGATTAAAAATTAGTTATCGATTTAAAAAAACGATATAAAATCGATTCTAAAAATAAGGGTCTTAGATATTTTTTAGAAACTGAAAATCCTACATTTTTATAAATTTTATTACTATTTTAGGCTATAAAATACGAGACGCATCTAGAAAGGAAGTTTCCCTACTTTTTATAAAAAAATTACTCATACTTTCAGGAACATATTCATTGGCAACAAGTGCAATGTTTCAGCTATTTTTCAACATAGCCACCACCAGAATTGAGACACTTGTCGTATCGTAGGATCAACTTTTGTATCCGTCTGTCGTAAGACTCTGCCGCCTGTAAATGGAACCAGCGTGTGACAGACGTCTTCAGCTCTTCGTCGTTGCCAAAACGCTCACCGTAGGACAGGAATTTGAGGTGCAAGAAAACATGGAAATCCTGTAGGACGGATGATCAAACAACTCCCAGCCAAATTCCGTCAAAACAGCTGATATGCGTCGAGCCGCATGTGGACGAGCATTGTCATGGATGAGCACAACACCTGCAGTAAGCGTTCCACGCCTCTTGTTTTAAATGGCACGTCGCAATTTCCGCAGTGTTTCACCGTAACTGTCAGGGTTTACTGTTTCACCTCGTGGTTCCATTTACAGGCGGTAGAGTTCTATAACAGAGGGATACAAAAGTTGATCCCACGATACGACAAGTGTCTCAATTCTCGAGGTGACTATGTTGAAAAATAGCTGAAACATTGCTGTACTTGTTGCCAATAAATATGTTCCTGAAAGTATGAGTTCTTTTTTTTAAAAAAAATAGGTGAACTTACTTTTTGAATGCGCCTCGTATTAAGTCAATTTTTTGGTTTCACGAGGTTAGATAATAAATCGATAATTGAAATATAATAAATTAAAGAAGAAAGTGCTTTATATCCCATCCTTTACAGCAGTGTTCCCCAACCTCTTTATCACCGCGGATCTGCCAACGTTTAATAATTTTACCGCGGCCCACTAGTACAACTGCTATATTACTTTTACAACTGCTATATTACCTCAATAATAGGATCCTCGAAAATGCTAATAATTTTCAAAATACCTTCTGCTTTTTTTGAACATAACGAAACATAACGAAAATAGCTTTAATGACAAAACAAGTTAAATATTAACAGCATAATGGTTAAAATAGCTAGTTTTCTTCAACAAATGTGTATTAAAAATATCCGTATCAAAATGGATCAGAATTAAAATACCCATGCACGAGAAAAACAATTCTCAGGCGGACGACAGTTATAATTTTTGTTTTAAATGATGATAGCTGACGTACCTTTTTGTTAGTTAAGCATCAGTTAGTTAAGGTTGTTATGGCCAATGAGAACTCCCCGTCAACGTTCAGAGACTGTTTTAGACCATTAACTTCCCGACGACATTCAGAGATGATTTTAGACCATTTACCTCTACAACATTCGGTGATTGTTTCAGACCATTAACTCCACAACAACATTCAGTGACTGTTTTAGACCATTATCTTTTTATACTGAAGATTTAAGAAAATAATGCAAAAAATATATATATATATATAATTTTAAAAACTATTTATTAATAGCACACAAGTAGTTCAAGTGATCTGATTAAGTGTGCAAAACAAGCACAAATAATAATTTAGTTTCATCATTCAACATATTTATTAGAATTGTATCAAATCAAATATAACAAGTAAATTAAATTTATTTCGAATAAAATGCATTAAATAAACCATTTTGTCGTTAACTTCAGAAATTATATTTTTATAAAGTCACGCACATAAACGCGTGAAATAAATAAGTCTTTTTATTTATTAATTATTAAATGTAGACTTTGCTTTGAGGAAAAAATATAAGCTAACTAGTTGCATAGGTGAATTATTTTGTTTCTTCATAAATCATTAAAAAAAATTATATAGTTTAATAAAACTCAACCAAGGCTCAGCGTCCCAATTTTCTTCACTGTAAATAAATAGATAACTCAAACGTGTCTTTTTAGAGAGAAATAATCCCTTTTAATGAAAAGGGGATTTATGTTAGGGATTACTGAAAGCATAAAATACGCTATGTTCCTAAAAGCCCATTGCTTCAAAGAATAAAAATATCGTCACGAGGAAAAGATGAATTGATATATTTATTCTTTTTAAAAAAAGATCTAAATCTTTTTTTTTCTCTAGATCATTGCTTCTTCATAAAAGAGAGCTCAATATTAAGTTCCCGGTGAATTGTTTTAAAATTAATACTACTTCTTTTAAAAGAGTCCATTTTACTGTAATTATTTATTAAAGAAACTGGTTATTGGAAGAAAACAGCTCATTTTCGTGAGTCGAGATTGAGAAAAATGGCGTAATTAAATTCGTTTAATAGTTGTTATAATCTGACGTTTGTTGTTGATATTTTAAACTTAAGTTTTGTTTTATTCATGTAGTTCTTCACAACTTAACATGTTCACAGCTTCATTTATTCCTGTTCACAATTTTTAATAGTTCAGTCTCTGATAGATAAAACAATTTCAGCGTCATAGCTCTAAAAACCATTTGAAACGTTTATGCGATGTTTATGAGACGCTTCAAATTTGAAATGGAAAGACTTTAATAAAGGTTTCAAAAGAATGAATGTTTCTGCGTTTATTTAAAAAAGTACTTTTGGGAATAATATTTCTTTACGATGCGCCAAATAAAACTTAAAATGGAACGCTCGAATGAGTTTTGATTTTGAATTTTCACGAATTGAAATGCAATCTTAGGGGTTTGGGGAAATAATCTCGATATTTTATATTAACAAAATTAAACACAAAAAGGATATTTTTTTCTAAATAAACATACCTTTTTTTCTTAGTTGTTGTTGCTAGATTCGAATTCTTGAATTCTTGAATCTTAAATATATAGAGAAACATTAAATCGAAAAATAAGGTCCCAATAATTTAGTCAAGCAAGAGTTCTGAAATATAAGCTCCTTTACAATATCTTTACTTTTTGCATCAGAAAGGCTCTGGGTTCGAATCCCGGGCAAGTCAAGGCATGGATGTTCTTTCCTTCTCTGTACTATCTGTCCTAACTGTGGGAGCAAAGTTGGCCCATCTAATATGGTGCCCCTGAAAGAGTGGCCAACAAATCTGCCCTTCTGATGAATGTATGATGAAAGGTCATACTCCAGGTGGGCATTGGAAAAAAACACTTTTTGTATTTTTTGCCATATTTCTGGTGCTACTTCCTTTGAAAAACGACGAATTTTGTACACAATTATAGCTTTGGTAGTTAATTCCGCACTAGAACAATACGAATAGAGTATTAGCTACTGTATTGGATTCATCCTTAATGGTGATCCACTGACAATAATGATGTACGTGCACATAACACAGCGACGATTTACATCGGAGAGCAAATGGTGCGTGTAATTATCTGATCTCCGCATCACGCTCCCCAAATGCCCAAACCAGTATGAATTTTCCATCATCGAAACCACTGGAGACATTAGATTAGAATGGATTCCGAATCTTCAAGACACGATCGAAAAAAGAGCAGTCGTTTCAGAGAATGCAAAATTGAACCCCAGTTCAAGTAGTGGTAGGCAAAAACTGAGCCCAGCACACGCTCTGGGAGGCGCACACAATTATGAAACTCGTTTATTCATACATAACCGTTTATCAAAAAATATCGTATAAACTGGTGAAGTTTTTTTTCCTCGTCAGTAATTAATTTTTTTTTTTTAAAAAGGGATATCTCTGCTTCGTCGCTGCTTTTAGTAAATACGAAACATAGCTGCCAACTTTTGCGAATTTTCAATAATATTTAATTTTTTATTTAAAGTGGTATGAAAATTTAAACCTTTCTATTCATTTCGTGAGTTTCAATTGTTTTTACTGTAACTACTCATAAATAAACATAAATACATGACAATCACATGAAGATGCATTTCAGCCCTGGGAAATTGAACATATATTTCTGATTTCAACTGTAGTTATTCAATTTCAATACAACGTAATATAGAAACACAATACGCGAAAATAGTGCACACACGCGAATATCGATGGAATTTATCAAGCTGATAAATTTAATCGAAGTTTAATTGTATTGTAAATACTATTGCTTGAGAAATTTCCTCATTAAAAAAATAAAAATTAACAATAATTTTTTACTTATTTAATTTCACTATTTTTTTAACATAAAATATTATGATAAAATAATTTTTTAAATGTTAAAGTAATTTCTTAAAAAAAATAAACATTATTTAAAATGCATCTTTAAATCTAATAAAATGTATTCAAAGAATCATTATAATGTATTCAAAATAAACCAGCTACCCTCTAGAGTTATTAGTAGTAATAAATGGAAGTAACCTTATAATCATTTTTTACAAATATTGAACAGTACAGAAAAATGAAATTTAAAATATATTTTCATTTAAGATTAAATCAAATTTGTTGTAACTCAATACGATGTATTCAAAATAAACCAGATACCCTCTTGAAATATTAGTCATATTAAATAGAAGTAACATTATTTTTCTATAAAATATTAAACAGTACAGAAAAAAAATTAACAGAATTTAAAATATATTCTAATTAAAGTATAAATCTGATTCCTTACAACTCAGTACAATGTATTCAGAGTAAGCCAGGTACCCCCTTTAGATGTTAGTAGTAATAAATAAAAGTTACCTTGTAATATTTTTTTTAAATAAACAGTGCGTAAAAATAAGCGTAAACTATACCTTAATAAAAAATTAAATCCGATTCTTAACATTTCAATGCAATGTATCATTCAAAGTAAACCAGATACTCTCTCAAGATATTAGCAAGAATATTTCCCTTTCTAAATATCCAAGTTAACGAAGCCAATTAGAACCAAAATTTCGATTATCATTTATTCAGCAGAAGACTTCGCAAATATTAACCCTTCAATTTAGGCAGAATTTATCACCCGTCACAGCGCCGTAATCATAAAAATGACTTTGAAATAAGATATTCAAAACATTCCATCCCTATATTTATGATTAAGGATTCTGCTGAGAGATTCCTGTGGCCATCTTGGCATTAAGAATTCAGCATAAATACGTAGTCTCGAGTTAGTGCTAAAATATGTAGTCAGTAGATATAAAGTTTCAAGGTTGCGATTTAAAGTGCTAATTTAGAATGAAATTTATAGCACTCTTGTTGGCAGAATTTGAAGCATTTCAGTTGGAAGAAATTTAATGATTTTACCCTCAAGATATTTTGTTCGAAATGGTGGTATATTGGATAGCGGCATATTAGCATATGAGTTGAGTTGTTAAATAAATAATTTCTCCAATTATTATTTGCATTCCACTCGAGTAGTCAGGTGACTTATAAAATATGAAATGGGCATATTAATAAATAAATAAGGAAAAAAATGTTTAATCCTCAACAATCATTTATTCATATTTTAATGAAACTAAATATATTTTAATAACTGTGATGTAAATCCTGTCTGTGAATTTGGTGTGGAAAAACTTGTGTGAATAAATACTTCATTTCAAGTTAATACCGATTCGAGTGTTTTTAGACGTTTTTACTTCGTCTAACACCAATAATTGATAAAGCTGACACCAATCTGCAGCTCGTTGGTGAAAAATATTGTGTTTTTTGGAACTCCGTTAATTTGGAAATTATTAGTGTGTATTTTAAATATTTAACTAATTTTTTTGTGAAATGATGGTTGGGCATGTTTTAAACGTATAACAAATGCTTTTGGACCATTATTAGAAATTTTAAGGCAAATAAATGTGAAATTTCAATATAGGACAATATGTCCGCCGAGATGGAGATTTGCTTATATGAAGTGTGCTTTTTGTCTGATTTTAAGAGACAAATTCGTCGTAGCCGATTAAATATCAAGTAAGTATCAATTCTATTTCCTCTTTGATAAAAAGAAATATTGATAGTGGTCGATTATTTGCCAAGAAATTTCAATCTTCTTGTCGGTTTGGTCTGGGATAGCCTGGTTGGTAGGGCACTGGGCCGTAGTTCAAGAGGTCGTGGGTTCGATCCCCGTTGACCGAAGACTCCCCGTGTAGTAAATAGTGACTGACGCACGTTAAATCTGTCGAGTCACGAAGTCTTCTATGTTCACATAACAAATCATACCTCTGGGGGAGTGCAGGAGTTTCCTTGTCTTCTGGATTGGTTCCAAAACTACAAGGCTACAGAGTTGAGCATTAGCAGTCGTGAACCCGAAATTTGGTCGGCTGTTCAACGACGGTTATAAGATAAAATAAAATCTTGTCAGAGCCGCGATGGCTTAGGGATCTAGCGTTTGCCTTCCAATGAGATGAACCGGGTTCGAATTCCAGTGATGGCTGGTCGATACGAATTTCACATCCGGCTGGCACCGACAACAGTGCTGACATAAAATATCCTCAGTGGTATGAGTTAGACTCAGTGATCATGGGTTAGAGTCCCCTTGCCGTCAGGCTAACCATCGGAGGTTTTCGTGGTTTTCTTCTCCCTGTAACGCAAATGCGGGTTAGTTTCATAAATTTCCCCCAATACTTGATTCAGGGGTTCCCTTGTCTTCTGGATTAGGTTCAAAATTACAAGGTTACGTAGTTGAATACTAGATGTTGTAAACTAGAAATTGGCTCAGCTGTTCAGAGACTGTTATGAAATGAAATTTGTCCGATTGGGTTTACAAACTTCTCATATAAGCAGTTGTAGAATACATGCATATTTTTAATTTTAGTCTCATAAGATTTACATAAATCGGTCAATTGTATGAAATAATTTTATAATATTTAGCTTCTACTCATCTCCGTTTTGTTCGAAATCATATCAATATTCTGTCTGTGGTGTGTGTATGTTTGATTAACAAACTAATTTTATTTTTAGAAGTATTGTATATGTGCATCCTAAATTTATAATTCTTGCTTTAGATTGTATCATTAAAGTAACTTTACTAATTATTATGTGTTTCATATCTTACTGTAATTATAAATTGTAGTTGTTGTTTCTAATGGCACTTGGACAAACAAAGCTCGTCAGCCACTGGTCTTCTGCAAATTAAGTCAGGAAGGTGCGCCTTTCGTTTGACAAGAGAGCACCGCTATAATGAAATCTTAATATTCCTCTGATACATGGCTGTACAGCTCATTTGTGAGGCCACTTGCTCAATTTAACATATATTTAAAAGGGACGATCATTTTCTCCAGATCCCTGTATCCATGGTAATGCTCAGCGATCAACCTCAGGACTTTCGATTCCGCAGATTTCACGAGCAAGTATATCGCATGTACTCGGGTTTTTGCGGATTCGAAAATCGAACCCCGAACTTTCCAATTCCGATTCTTTAACCACTAGGTTTCCCGGGTTCCTAGGCTTCCGTATCACTTATAAAATTAAGTGATACGGAATAACAAAACTTTGTAAATTAGTTGTCACTATTTTTGGAGTGTAGATACAGAAAAAAAATTTCCAGTGTAAAATTAAAAAAAAATTTAATTACAAAATCTGAAAATTATAATAAATTAGTACTATACATTTTAAATATATTTAATTAGTTGTAAAAATGATTAATGTAAATATTGAATTAATTTTTCCTTTTTAGCATTAACTTAATGTAATTTAGCATTAACTCCAAAATATTTTTTTACGGTTATAATCCTTAATATTCTTACTTAAGAATTATCATTAAATAAATTATATGGTTTGTAGTCAGAGAGAAAAATAGCACTTAATCGTTTCAATAACTGAGTCTGGATATTTAGGAGTAAAAAGTGACAAAAACCAACACAAATTCATGTCTTTTCTTTTTAATACATGCAACGATGAATGCTTTAGTACCTTAAAAAATCGAACTGAATAAATTAGAAACATAGAATATGTATAAACTTGCGATTGAAATCGGAAAACTTCTATGCACAACTTCGTTGTAACTTCTCCTTTCCTCTTTTAAGCCAATAATAAAATTCGATCATATATCATATTGAAATGGACTCTAAAAAAACGACCATGCTTAATTCCAAATGAATATGGAATAATTTAAAGCTTTTGGGAGTAATACTGATGCTTTCTTTTTAATTTAGGATAATCCAGTCGCTAATTTATAAAAATCCAATTACAAACTTTTAGAAAAACTTGATCTTTCTCAAATTGCTTGTGCACCATTTTGGTTCTTTTTCTTTCGGCATTTTGAATCTAGGTGATCCCTCATTAAAATTCTACTAATTGAAAACCAACAGTCGTCTGTAAAACGCGAAAACCCTTTAATTTTCTAAAGCACTTTTTTTACATGGTTCAAAAATATTTCAAAAAGCATTGGATCAACTGCAATAAAATAAAATTGTAACTCGCTGCTAAATTTTTATGATGTTGGTACATTTATCTGAGACATTTTTTTCTAACATAGAGAGCTGAAACAAAAATAAATATATTTTCAAGAATGGGTTCAATAATTTAACATAAAACTAATAATTAAAACTCCGGTTACAAAATCTATTTTATCAATGCTTCGAAAATGTTACCTCCAATGCTGAATATGGAAAAATATTTTTAGTACGAGCATGAACATGGGTTCAATATTTTATCATTAAACTAATAATTAATACTCTGGTTACATGTACAAAATCTATTTTATCAATGCTTCGAAAATGTTACCTCTGCTGAATATGGAAAAATATTTTTAGTACGTGTATGAACATGGGTTCAATATTTTATCATAAAACTAATATTTAATACTCCGGTTACATGAACAAAATCTATTTTATCAATGCTTCGAAGATGTTACCTCCAATGCTGAATATGGAACAATAGATTTAGTACGTGCATGAACATGGGTTCAATATTTTATCATAAAACTAATAATTAATACTCTGGTTACATGTACAAAATCTATTTTATCAATGCTTCGAATATGTTACCTCCAATGCTGAATATGGAAAAATATTTTTAGTACGTGTATGAACATGGGTTCAATATTTTATCATAAAACTAATATTTAATACTCCAGTTACATGAACAAAATCTATTTCATCAATGCTTCGAAGATGTTACCTCCAATGCTGAATATGGAAAAATATTTTTAGTACGTGTATGAACATGGGTTCAATATTTAATCATAAAACTAATAATTAATACTCCGGTTACATGTACAAAATCTATTTTATCAATGCTTCGAAGATGCTACCTCCAATGCCGAATATAGAACAATATTTTTAGTATGCATATGAACATGGGTTCAATAATTTATCATAAAACTAATAATTAAAACTCCGGTTACATTTGCAAAATCTATTTTATCAATGCTTCGAAGATACTACCTCCAATTTCAAATAAGGAACAACTTTTTCAGTACGTATATGATTTATAAATGGTTAAAGTATGTACATGTTTTATAAATAGATAAAAGCAGAGTTGGCAAAACTAATTGAATTAGAATGTTACCTGTCCAAATCTCTGTTGTTTGTGGCTAAGTCGCAATAAAATAATACGGAAAGATACTGGATAGCAAATTAAATATAACAACTTATTGTTATATTTAATTTGACAACTTATGAAGAATCCATGTTTTTTAAATATATGATTACGAAAAAAAATGGTGGAATTAAAAAAAAAATTTTAATTTTCTGTTTTAAACTGTTCAAAGCTTTATGTGAACAATGCTGAACAATTCAGAAAATTGCAATAGTTTATAATAGGTAAAAAAATATAGAAAATACTAATTAAAGTGCAATTTTTGTTTGGGGTCTTATCTTTGAAATACATTGATAATAGAAAAATAGCTCTTTAAATTGATTAATCAAAACTATAGATATTATTTGAGGTTATGCAATATATACAATTATTATAAATTTCACAATTATTATAACTATACAATTATTGTAAATTTCACAAATTTTTAATGTAATCTAAAAAATAAAATTAATTGCGAGATTTTAATTGCTACCGAATTATTATTTAAATTTACATATCCGTAAAATATTAGTTACATTGGCAATAAGTGAGTAATTATCGTTAGTAGGCCTTACAAGTAAGTTCTAAATACATTCACAGTTTTCAGAATAATATATTTCAGGCACTTTAATACATTTTTGAACAATATATGCCAAGTGTTGAGCGCCGAAATTCAATCTCAGACGCCAAAAACCGCAACCTTGGTTACAAATAATGGTATGTATTATTAAGGCCTAATTAAAATTTCAACCATGATAATCTCAAAGCTCTATTTCTATTAGCAAAGATATTTAAATTATAAACAAAGCTAATTAAACGAAGAAATTCGTGGAAACTTCTAAAGCCTTCACAGATAGGATATTACAAAAAGACTTGCCATATATTATTGACAGATCGATTTTGGATTTATTAAATTGTGCTCTAGATAACTAGTCCTTTGATGTTAGTTCATTCACACAGCATATAATAAGACAAAATACCGTTTGAATTTTAATGAGTGCTTACCGTTAGTTTAAAGGAATTTTTGTTTCTTTACATGGAATTTATTTTTAAAACAACGAACGACGATTCTTTTCGTATACTTTTATTAGCTTCCAGATGTAAAACTTTAGAACGCATTGATTTCCGAAACATGAAAGAAATAAAATTTTCAAGTAAAAACTTTTTACTGGAGGCTTTCTATAAAATGCGTATCGATTTTATCGAATTCTGAGGTAAAAGAAAGGCTTAATCGATTTATTCGAAAATATCTGAAATAATATACATTGATTTTAACATTTAAAGCCTTTTTATAGACTAAATCCTACCAAAAATAAATGCTCAATTTTTCATCAAATAATCGACTGCTCTTTGAAGGTGGTGAAATATACAATCAAATAGTTCACTCTAGTTAGGTTTTGATTTGAAATTTCTACTAGAAATCTTACGGTGAAAACATTTCAAATTTTTCGTGCTAATTCAAGTTATTGCAGGGATTAAATAAATTTAAAAGCTCACAAAACAAATGCGTAAAACTTACGCTCATTTCAAAAGACTGTAACTGGTTGGGTGGAATATATAGTTTTATATTATATAACCATCGTTGAAAAGCCAACCAAATTTTTGGGTTTACAACTCCTTATGTTCAACTACGTAACCTTGTTATTTTAAACTCAATCCAGAAGACAAGGGAACTTCTAGAAGAAATTTTGCCGCCTTCGTGGAGGACTTTTTTGACGGAACTAACCCGCATTTGCGTAGCATGGAGTGGAAGAACACGAGAACCTCCCACGGTTAAGCCTGATGACAAGGGGACTCTAACCCATGATCCGTCGACCAATGAGGATATTTCATGTCAGCACTATGGTTGGTGCAAGCCGGATGCGGAATTCGTATCGACCAGCCATCGCTGGGATTCGAACCCGGTTCACCTCATTGGAAATCAAACGCTCTATCCCCTGAGCCATCGCGGCTAGTAGAATATATAGTGTAAGTCTAGGATAGATGGCCGCAGTTGAAAATAAAAGTACTGAGGATACACAGAGAAAAAAATATGGTCAATTATTATTATCAACGCCACATTAATCGAATCTTCTGTGGCGTTAAAAACACAATTTATAGATTATGTTTTGAGTAAGAAGGGAAAAAGTGAAAAGATTTGTAAATGCCCTTTTTTAAGGTTATAAAACGTAACTATACTGTAATTATGTGACGGATATTCAAGTAAAATAAATAAAAACCAATTAAGTACATACTACGTACAATTGAAAACATAGGTGGCGTTAAAATCAAGATTCATAGAATATGTTTCGATTTTAAAGAAAAAAGGTATGTTAGCTCCCTTTTCTAAGGTTATAACACGCAATTGTTATTTGATTATTTGACGTTATCTAGTAGACAATATGGAGTCGTTTTTTAAACTGTCAATTCAAATGTAATAAGTTTCATACATAAGAATCAAATTTATTTCACAAAAATACTCATATATCAGTATAAATAATGAACAAAAATTTTAAAAAACATCATCCCCATTCATAAATTACGTTTTAAGTCAAACCAAAAAAATATCTTTTTTGAAAACACGTTTCTCAAAACGCGCTTTTTGAATACATGAGTCAAAATTAAACATTGATAATGCTAAATCTAATAATACTATGTTTTCTTATCTTTCATTAGTGAAAATTTGGCCTAACAGTGAGATTTAAACGAGTTTTTAACATTTTTAAATAAGGTCTTATCATTTAGATAATTTTTAAGACACTGCAATTTGGCAAGTGCCTCCCAAAGTTTTTTGTGTTTTCCATTGCATTTAAATTACTTTTTTAAATGCTTTATGTAAAACTATTACATTTAAAATTTCCCCTCCGCAGAGGATCAAAATTGTGATGGCATGTCTTCGGATCATCCTCAGGGGTGTTTCCCAGACCATCGCCAATAGCCCATTGTGCAGCTCTAGTGCGACGTAAATTAACAACAATAACAATGCATTTGAAATTTAAACTCAATTTTTGGCACTTATTGTAGCTAAAATAAGATCATTGTCTTATCTTCAAAGTTTTGTCAGCGATATCAGTTTTTTTCCAATTTCCAATTTTATCAGAATGTTTAAATAATTCTTACATATATTTCATATAGTTTTTAGTGTAAGGTGAAAGAAAAACTCGTATTTTTTCATTTTAAACACATCACGAAGCTCTAGAAATTAATTTTTATATGTACTAGTTTTTTATACATGTAACTATTCATATTTTGAAAAATTCTTCTCGGATTAAATTGAACGAACAAAAAATATGCAAGAATCGTCGAACTGCATTTCTTATTTATTAATTCATTTATTTTATTTTTTACTTGTAGAAATGCGAACTGTTTTATGTGTGCCCTACGGAATTTTTCATTTCTAATAATTTGATCTGAGAGCAGTTGGAAATGTTTGGTTACCGTGTGAGTTTAACATTGCTTATTCTGAAGTATTTTTTCTTTGATTCGTTACATCATCAAGCCTCAGGTATCAAAAATATCTCGTCTCGTTGGACTTGCGTTTTTTTCTTATTTAATTATTTTTTTAAGTCATAGTGATAAATTTTTTCTTAATGAGTGTTGATTTTGATTTCTCGTTATCATTTTTAATTCGAGAACAGAAAATTACTTGGGTGTATTTACTTTTCCTTGCAATTTTTCGGCATTTGTGGCAATTTTTTTATAACTTTAATTAAAATTTTTTTAGAATTCAGTAGCTTTCATTTGTCAACAAAAAATTATTCGTGGATATTAAATCTATTTTTTGCTTCATTTAACGATTTTTTTTTTACAAAAAATGTCATACATTTTTACGTTTTATCAGAGGCTGAACGAAAAGGCAAAGTGTTTTCCTATTTAAAAAATTAATTTTTGAATCCATTACAGATAATGAGAAAACACGTACATTAACTCTTTTATTTTTTAGTATTTTATCCCAGAATATCTTAATAAAACCTGTTGCTTCAAACTCTTTCATCTTTTTTTTTCACATTCAACCAACAACAATATATTTCTTTATTTTCTTTTTTCCGGTATCTGTCTCTCAGCAGTTATCGAGAGGTGATTTTCTAATCCAGATGCCTTTAAAGACACGCCTTCCTGTTTTGGATTTTCTTAAATCAAAAAAAGAAAAAAAATTTGGTTTGCTTTTTTTTTATTGTAGTCACCAAATTTTAAACGAAATAAAAACTTACATCATAATCAGGACCAACTATAACCAAGAGGGAATTCTTCAAAAAAGAGAGTGAGTCGTTAAATACCGCTGGATGGTAAATTAGTCATCGGGACATGGTCACCCAATTTTAATCCAAATCCAATGCCATGGTCGATACCTATACTGGTACTACTCACTTTAGATTTCCATATCGGTCCCATCCCAGATAGATACAACATAATTTCAAAAAACATGTTAATAGTATGAAATTATGATAAGGTTTAAGAGATATGACACGCAACTTACGGCTCATAATATTTTTTCTTGGAACCTAACCTAACCTAAACTCTACCCACCCTGAACTTTACAACGAACTGTGTGTGCGCATTGCAGCGATCACTGCTCTATAGTATGCCGCAGCCCGTGTGTTGGGAATCTGTGATCTAAGCCATCATCATCCCCTTTCTAAATTTAATCTGCAATTGATGATAGAACAGGAATGCCCTAAGGTGAATCAGGGACCATACTTCGGGATTGAATGTTGATTGCTAATCGCTAATATGCCTTCGCTAGTTACGCTAGTATATGTATAGTTAATCGCTCGTTCGCTAGTATATAGGGAAAACGTATAATGAACTAATGAGTTTTTCCTTTGTTTATTATAGATTTTTTTATTGTTTATTATAGATTTCTTTTGTATCTTTGTTTATTATAGATTTTTTTTGTTGGAATTTAAAAAATTAAATTCTAAGTTCTGCAGTATTTTCTTGAGCTCTTGAATATTTAGGTAATGATAGGTAACACTTCTGAAATAAGAAAATTATTTCCTTTATATTAAAAATGATACCTAATCATCCAAATATTTTTTCCACTTCATTTTCTATAACATTAAATGCTATTTTTTAAAGGAATTAATAAATGAATCAGTAAGATAATGAGCAATAATGCAATAATAAATGAATCAGAAGGTAGGAAATTATGATAACAATAAATTTGAAGCTTTTAAAAGTTTTAAAATACTTAAAAGGCAATTCTATCTTCACCAAAAAATAACTTTTTTTAAACATATTTTTAAATCGCATACTAAATAAAAATTTAAGCTTACATCTGAACAGTTAAAATTTTCGAAATCGAGTATATTATAAACTTAGAATCCCTGTAATCTTAGTTTTTAAAAAAAAACTTTTGTTTCACTCCAATTGTTTACAAAGTTATAGCAGTTTTTGTGCAAGACGATAACAGTGGATAGGCTCCCAAGGAAATTGGGCAGTATTTTAATTACTTTTTTAGTCACCTTTTGAGTTACTACTACGACCTCATCACCAATTTACTGCTGCATTATGTAAAAACAATATCTTTTAAAACAGTAATATAATGATAACAAAATGTCTCGAATTTTTTCACTTCACATATTTCATAAAAATAATAATAATAATAATAAATTGATTACGTTAAATAAATATTTTTCAGTTCAACTGAATTTTTCTTAGCAATCTTAAACTAAATACGAAAAACACACAAATATCTGATTTATTTTAGATTTATGAAGATTATTTTGTTTCAAAACAGAATTTTAAAATTCCTATAAAAATAGCTGATATGTATCCAATTATTTTACTGAAAATAATGCCAAATGATATAAAAAATATAACGTATAAAAATTGTTTAAACTATTTATTTTCGCTTCGCTTGAGTAAGTCCTAAAAATATTACATTTTCTTGAAAGTGCTGTTGTAAATTTCTCAAAGGACTCGAGCGAGGATTTAAGGTTAGAAAACTATATTTATGGGAAAAAGTGTATGTTTAAACTTATGATAAGATTATAAAACAGTACTGTTTTTTTGGGAATATTTTTCTATTATAAGCTATATTTCTTGTTAAAAAGGATATACAAAATGTATACGGCTTTCAAATTATTTGAAAGTATTTGAAAGTATTCAAGTATTTGAAAGAAATTTCAAAAGAGATAACACGATGCTTTCACATAGAAATTTTCAAGAAAATAGTGTTTTTATTTCTACATTTAAATATTTTGAATCTTTAAAATTGTTACTTGAGTAGGTCACTACACAGCTGATGTCAACATACAAGTGTCATTTTTATAAAAAATTTCCCAGCAATTCAATATATATCTAAGATTGAAGTATTTTTCTTAGTGATAAGTATATTATTTTTTGCGAACTGAAGGAGAACTTTTGTTAAAATTTTGGATAGGAGTTTTCCAAAAAATACATGTTAGGTATCGTACGAAATTTTTCCGAAAAATAAGGAAAAGTTTTTTATTTATTAAATATTATTTGATAAAAATTATTTTAGGCAATATCTCTCTTTAAACTATGTTAAACAATTTAACATATATGTTAAACAATATATGTTAAACAATAAGAAATGTAGATAACAAAATTCAGGTGTTTTGGAGCATTTGTTTCAATCAAAATATTCTCTAGAGTTACTCTTGACATTTAAACATATTAAACATTTTGAAAAAAAAGTTTTCTGAAGAAATAGGTAACAGTGGTACAAAGTGTTTTTAGAAATCATACGAGTATTTAGTTATATACGAGTATACAACTAAAAGTTTAAGTTATTTTAAAACTCTGCAGTCCGAATTTTATTATGAAATAAAAATTGGAAAATCTCATTTTTGTTCTAACAAGTGATATAACACTCTTAACCCCTAAGCGATTGGTTAATTTTCAAGAAAACTGTCATAGAAGTGCCTATTTTTCTTAACATATCACAAATACACATATTTGATTAGTGCGCTGACATCTGGTTCAAAATAAACTATCTACAATTACCTTAAAAATATCCTGATACTGCCATCTGGTGTGTAAAATAATAAATAAAATGTTTTCTGGGCAAAAGAAATGAATTAGTTTTATTCTTATTGGCACGATACTATTGATCACTCCAGCCCGGAAATATCACGGGAGCAAGAAATAGAGGGCGAAACCTCACTCCATCATTTTCACGGGAGCGAGAAGGAAAGGGTTAAGCTTGTAACCATATTATTTTCTTGCTTATTGTTTTTTAAACATATTTTTTTACCAAATTGGTGTTGTTGTTACTAATGCCATTTGCCAATACCAGCTAGCCTGCTTGAAATGAAACGAATTTTTAAGGCAGAGAGTGCGTTTATTGCTCTTTCAGTGGTGCCATCTATGATCAAGAAAATGACTTCAGCCACACACATGTCACAGCCCGTTTTACATGAAGGACCCAATCATACTCCATTCATTCTTCCATAGACCGTAATTTTAACCTGAACGATCAATCTCCAATTCAGCACCCAGAGGTATTGATTTGATTTGTTATGGGAACACGGAAGACTCTGTGACCCCAACAGATTTACCTTGCACCAGTCATCAATAAATACACGAGGATTCCTCGGCTAGAGGGATTCGAACTCACGTTGTCGCGAATACGAGGCCAACGTCTACCCAACCAGGCTGTCTCGGCCCCACCAAATTCTCAAAAATTAACAAAAATTTGCGATACTTTTTGGCCACATCAAAGAATGTTTAGTTTACACCTTGGCAAATATATTTTTAACATTTAATATTATTTTCAAACTTTTCGTAAAATTTTTAATTTGGGACTCACATTACAATAAATTAAAATTGAACATTTCATATTTTGTTTTATAACTAGTTGAGGGTGTGAATGAATCAATAAAAAAAATATGAAAGACGAAATTTAACGAGACAGAAAGCAGAGAATTCAGGGAAAAAATTGAGTTTGATAAAATCGCACCCCCGAACGAGATATCAGCAACTAAATAGTATCATAGCTGATGTTCAACTTCAAATAATCGTGTGTTGTCAGCTAGTAATGATAAACGGAAAGTCATATTACAGGGACGGTAAAGTTCTGCTGTTTTTGTCATAAGCCATTAGGGCAAGGGGAGCGTTTGCTCTTGTCTTCCAGTGGCGCCATCTATGACCAATAATTCGACTTCTGTCTCACCCATGCGCCACACCCGTTAATAGAGTGGACCCATTCTTACATCCATTCAGTCGTCCACAAATCGTAATTTTGACCTGAACCAGAGAACGATCAATCGCCAATTCAATACCCCCAAAGATTTAATTTGTTATGGGATCATAAGAGGGCTTAGTGACCCGACAGATTTAACGTGCACCTGTCACCAATTACTACACAGGGAGTCACTGAATTCAAACTCACTCTTCTCGCTGTGCTCACGTTCGTGGGCTATCCCGGCTCTAGTCAAGTTCTGATGGGATATTTTGTTCCTTTTTAATGCTATAGGGCAGTGTTTCCGAAACTTATGACTTTTGTGTACCATTTCTAAATTTTTCGTAACGCTGAGTATCACTAATAAAAAAATGAATGAATTCTTTACAATGAAAAAATGCGCAAAATGTAAAAATCACAACTGGCTGTTGACACCACTAATTATTAACTGTTAACTCTGCAAAAAATAGCCAATAGAAAAATACGTAATCGTAAATTTTCATGGCTAGCTTTGTTTTTAAATAAAATGTTTTGAAATTTTCGTTTGTTGCAAAGATATTTCGCATACGAACGCGTACTCCTGCTAAACTGTTCCCGTACCCCTGGGGGTACGCGTACCACAATTTGGGAAACACTGCCATAGGAAAATAATATTAGTGGGAGTTATTCCGCCGGTTGTACATAAAGGGCTAAATAAATGCCGTTTAATTAATTAATAGGTTCATTTAGTATGCAGTCAACAAGACAGATAACGAAACCTCTTTAATAACTTGTGACCTAATGATTGAAAGAGCAAATGAACATATATTAGCGTAAATGATTATTTAAATTACGAAGTCTAACGTAAAAGTGCACTCACTTTCTGCTATTTATTATTTTTTTTTCATATACTTTCTTTCAAACTGATTTGTATTTTATTTTAAACCCTTAAACCCTATTTGCTTAGTCAGAAGACGAATGTTTAATCTTCTTAATTTCAATATGTTATACTAACCATTTATTTCAATATTTGCGAGGATTGAAAACGTTTTATATTTATACGCAATTATAATAGTAATACTTCTAAAGTTTTATTAAGAGAGTAAGGTTGTTTTTAATAGTTAGTTGGTTCGAAAAAATACATGCTATAGAAACAAATATATTTGAATTATCCGTGTTAAAACATGTAGTTTAAATTGATAAAATTCAAATGTTAAACGAAATAAATTTAATTAGTTTCAAAATTCTGAAAATATTTTAAAGTATTATTAGTTTTCGGAACTCTTTAAACCAATTTCATTTAATACCGTTTGCTATGATATTTTAAATAATTGACTTTAATAAAATTTGAATTATAGACTTTTATAAAAAAAATTTGAAACATGAAAAGAGTAAAAGATAGAAAAGGAAAAAAAAGATTTGAAAAAAAGAACAAAAAAATTATTAACTTTTTTTTTAAAAAAATTTTATAAAAATAAAAATTTATCAAATTTTTAATTCGAAGCTTACACAATTGTGACCGAAAAAATAATGCTCTCTTATACTGTATCAATATAGCCAAAGTAAAATATATCAATGAAATAGTGTAAAGAGGACTAATAAGAAGAAAAAATTGTTAACAAAATTCAAGTAAAAAATCACAAAAATTCAAGAAAATACAAAATCAAACACAAATAAAGACATATAAACCGAAAAGGGAGAACGTCTGTCATGTACCTACTAATAACTTGCTAGAAAGATGACAAATATTTTCTATATTTAAAGGCTGCCAGATCACAAAATGTGAAATTAAAGCGTAAATAAAGAGTAAAAGGGATATATTTTTAAGACTCGTTCATAATGAAGTTAAGAACTGCTTTTGATTTGTCTGCTACCTGGGATTGTCACGAAAACTGGATTTGTAGAAAGTAATGTGTGTGTGATAATAGTTTATATTTCTGCAATAATAGTTTACAATTAATAAAGGGTCAAATTTTAAATATAACATTTTAATTCGATAATTTTTATTGTAATTATTAACTTTTATTGAATAATATTAATTATTTAATTAAATACTGGATAAGAATGTTGGTTAATTATAAAGTCCTTAGCCGCGGATTCGGATCTATAGCAAAANAAATATAACATTTTAATTCGATAATTTTTATTGTAATTATTAACTTTTATTGAATAATATTAATTATTTAATTAAATACTGGATAAGAATGTTGGTTAATTATAAAGTCTTTAGCCGCGGATTCGGATTTATAGAGAAATATCTATAGCAAAAATATCTATAGAGATAACTGAAATATTTTTTTATATATTATTCTTTTAATTTTAATACACAATTAACTCAACGATGATTTAGTATAGAATTTAGTTATATTTGTAGGATATTCATTTTTTTTTTTTTAATTTTTGGAAAAGTATGCACTTTTTGGGTAAATAAATATTAATAAAAGTTCCTTAAGTTCTTTTTATTTGATTAAAAATAGTAATTAAATTAATATGTTTAGAAACATCAGATCTCCAAGTTTTATATTAAACGTATAATCATTCCTTTTATCGTACGTAAGCAATGTAGATATTTTCTTCTTTTTCAATACCTTAATCCAAAAAATAAAAATTGTATATTCTTGTCAGGTTAATGAAGTAATGTTAATTCATAGTAATAAGTATTATTTAAAAAAACTGTATCATTTTAAAAAATTAAAGGTTGATAAATCATCAATAAATTAAAAAACAAATTTGATATTTAGAGCATAATTTTATCCATAATAGCTTAAAAGTAAGTTACTCAGAAGTGGTGAAGAATTGAATACTTGTGATATTCCATCTATTTGGACAAAACCAAAATCTAAAATAGGTTCATTATTGGTAATAATCCCTGAAAAATTTTAACTCCAATTGAAAATTTAAGTAGTTAGGGAAAAATAGGTCAAGTTTAGTTAAGGGAACATTAAACCAACAAGTGATTGTTCTAAATTTGATAGGTATTTTATGAAATTTAGGGGCTGATAATTAAGTAAGCAAATTGTACAATTCGCGACATAAAAAAAGAGACACTATGAGGAACTTTTTATCTAATGATCGGATCTTCATGGTCTAGGACTTAATATAACTTTTACAAAAAATATAACTTTTTTAAAATTCGATTTACCTGGAATTCGATTCTCCCGTCCGATTTCACAAAAATGATATATTTTGGCACTGAAAATGGTGTAAAAAATCGTATAACTTGCAATTAAATTTTTTTCGACTATTATTAAATATTATGACTACTTACGAAAATTTATATTTTACTTGGAATTAATTTTGGATCAACAAACTTTATAATTTCATGCAAAAAATTTTTAATTCGCTTAAAAATTTCTAGAGATATGGCGAAATACGCAGAAAATAAAATTAACACTAAGAGGTCTAAACTTTGGACCGCTCTCCTGACCTAGCTATTGGGACCATATTTCGCCGATTGCGGCTTTATCCGATATTTTGGGAGTCAAAAATCGAAATCCGTCAATAAAATATTATTTTTATTTTATTAAAAAATTATATTTATTATTATATTATATTTATTTCATAATTATTCTTATTTTACAACTTAAAATATCATTTGCACTAATTAATTAGCATATTTAAGGTTTATCCCTCGAAAGTTTGGAAAAATTATCACCTCCAGATAAAGCTCTATATCTTTACATCTCCACTTCAAAAACCGAGGTCAGGAACAAGGAAGAAAAAGGCTCATGTAAGCTGTATGCAAGTTAACTTTGAAATATAAGTATGTTTTTGTATTCCATTTTTAAAATCCTGATACATCAAATAGATTTGTTTAGAACATCAAGTATTCATTATCATCAAGTGCCAAAATTAGTTAAAGCTTCCGTCAACAGATAGAATGATTGACGAAAAACATATATTTTTTTTTTGCTGCTTATCAAACCATTCTAACTGAAGTATTTGCGCGAAATATCATTCTAAATATTGTCTGCTCTATGCTGTTGTTGCAAATGGTGATTACTTTAAAAACACTGTTTTAGGGTTTTTCTCAATTAGCAGCTTCATATCTGTTGATGAACTGCGTTACTAAGTGTGAAATTTATTCGGAATAAATGATATGGTTTCCTGAGCAGAACTCAGTAAGCCGTACATTTCTATTACCTTCCGTTCTTCACTCTCTCTCTTGTAATGTGCGTTTCTCTTGTAATGTGCTTTGTAGTTACACTCTGGATGCATGTTCTGTTTAGTGTCTCGCCATTTTGTTAAAAACATTTTTATGAAGCGAAAAATAATGATACGTGCAACGCAAATTACGTCATCAAATATTTCAAGTGCATTTCCAAAATGTTTATGTTTTTGTTTATTACGCCTACCAATTTATTTATTATTTTAATAAAGCATGCAATTTTTGACAAATTCGTAGTTGTATTTCGCCTTAAAATGACTTCATTTTCTTCTCTTTTTTTTGTGAATTCAAGAAAAAAAAGGCATCTTTATTCAAGCAGCAATAAAAGTTTTCTAATTATATTTGCTCGTGTAATTTAGTTATTTATGCGTATATTTCATACATTATTTTATATATATTCATGCAAATAAATAGAACATATGAAATGTAAGTCTTAAAACATACATATTATAAACGTATTACTTCAATTTTCGCCCACGATACATAAATCAATGTAGAGTAAGTGCAATATTTTTTATTATTATTCCATAACGCGTGGCTCTTAATAATCACATTTATAATAATCTATTTCAATAATTATTAATAATAGGTTGCAGTATTATTTCTTCATTAATAAAAAATTGTAACTATTCGTCTGTGGAAAAATTTAAANTATATATATTCATTTTACGTTGCCTGAAGAGCACCATATGACCAAAATCACGGAGATCAGCAACATTACCCACGCCATACTGGCACAGATACCCATTCATAAGGTGGGTTACATTCGCACAAAACAGAGAACACACAAGAGACCAAGCCCCGAACATCCACGCCTTGAGCGGGATTCAAACCCGCAGCCATTGGCTTCGTAGTCAGGAAAGCTAACAGCTCAGGCCACCTGGTCGGCACTGTCTCAGTTATAAATTAGCAAACAGATCTATTCAGAACTAATCTGACCCTCTTTTGCTATTTTAGTATGCACAGTGCGCAAAAAAAGAATAAGCGAAACATCCTGAATAATTTTGGATCGAATGCTCGGATTTTCCCATATTAAGTTTTAATCTTATTGACTCGAAGGAGTGACCCCAAATATGCTAATTAATTAGTGCTGGCGATATTTTAAGTTGCGAAACTGGACACGAAAACGTACTTTCTCTGAATAAACATGCTTTTTTTTTGGTGTATTCGGATTTCTGGTCCCCAAAATATAGGGAGACATATGGTCCAAATAGTTCGGTGAAGAGAACGGTCCAAAGTTTGCATCCCTTAATTTCAAAACATCTACTTTTGGTGCAACCTTTTACTGATGTTTAGAGCTAGTAAATATACCGAAATATGGTAAAATTAAGTTCCATTTTATGTAGCCTGCAAATGAATACCAATTTTCGATGCTACGGGGCTCCGACTTTGTAGCAGTGTACTGGAAACTATGATCGAGAATTTTATCTTTAGATGATAAACTTTCAACTTTCAGTTTCAATAAACAACTTACACTTCCAGTTGATGTTAAACTCGCTAAATTGATGATAAACTTATTGTTCCAGCTTCTCTGAATAATGTTGACTAAAAAACTAATAAAGAAAAAAGTCTCTTATCTTGGAATCGATATTTGTAGCCAGCATTTGTCTAAAACCAATGCTATTCAAGTATAGAATAAAATGTGTCACTTTATACTATGTTAAACATTTACAAATGCATAAAAATATTTTGCGTCTACCCTTGATTATAAAAAAAAATTTAATTAAAACCGTCTTTATTAAATTACAAATTAATGATCACATTTTCTCGTACATACTTTGACTAAAAGGCCTGAAACATAGCCTTCTTTTGGTTCGGTCTTATTTAGTTTCCGTTCATATTATAGTCCAACAAGATAAAGCTTGCATCAAAAAATGATACGAAAAGGAAAAAAAGCATTACCTTTGCCATGTTTCATAGAAAATTTGAAGCATATTAGATCACAAAGTCTGTGATTTAAAGAAACATTTTCATCTTCCAATAAAACGTAAGCACTAATCGTACGTAAAAATAAATATTTCAGAATCTTCAGAATATTTCAAAAATTAAGCTTTATCGTTTGATCATTTTAGTGACTCTTCGAATTTATTAGAAAAAGGAAGGACCAATAGCTTATTAGTTTTCTTTTTTTAGACTTAATCCTTTGTTGTATTCCTTAAAATTAATGATGGCTAATCTTAAGTATTTTAAACTTAAATTTCGAAAATATTAGATTTTCATTTCCTAATTTCTAAAATTAAAGTAGTTTTATAATTTTAATTTATTTTATGTTTGGTATCAATGCCTGAGATAAAATGCAAACAAGGTCCCATACATGGAGTTCTTAATGACCACTTTTGAAAATGTATATTAATTTTCCGGAATTTTCCGAAATCATCTGATAAGTAATTAAAATCGTGGTGATCAGAAATGTAGTTGAAATTTGGATTATCTGTAATCTATCATCTGTAATCTATTTGGATTATCTGATTATCTATTTACTCGGGAAGTGTACGGAATTTCGATAGACAATAAATTCCACTTATAACTGTCAGAAAACGATTGTAATTTACATTGTCGATAAGCACAGAGCTACAGAAGAGATTTTAGGGATCTAGCTACGTTGAAAATGTCTGAAATTTTTCCACGATTTTACACTCTCATACATGAAAGCAAATAAATAGAATCGTAGAAAATAAAAACACCTTTATTGTTTCAAAATACAGTTCCAAATAATTCGTATATTGAAACATATTCATTATTATAATTTCTAGACACTAAAACAAATTTCCCTTAAATATTCCCCAATGAATTGTCTTCTTGTTTCACAGTTAGTAGCAAAAAAGTCAATGTCATTGAATTTGCAATTATTTTTTTAAGCTAAGTAAATCTACTTGAAAAAATTTTTCTTTCATAACAATATACAATTTATAAAAACTGAAAGTCGTTTTTTGTAGCATGATAAAAAAAATTTCGCAGTAAGGAAGAAAGAAAGAAATTAATGTTCATAAAGAGAGAAGATAAAGTTTTTTTTTATTAATCATTATCGAAAGAGCAAAAAATGTTTTTTTACGTCATAACTAAAGCAAAAGAGAGTTTTTATGTAAGTTATTTTAGTTCAGTATAAAATATTTACTATTGTCCCAGTTTATTATAATTATCGAGATTTTGCGTTACTACAAAGAATAAATTAATCCTTTCTAGAACAGTTAGCATGTGAATTTCTTTCATAAAATTCTTAGGGGATTTTTATTAAAAAAATAATAATAATAACGCAAATAATTAACATGTAACACTAATGAAACAATCAAGTCCAATTGTTTTCTTATCTTTATTATTGATTATCCTTATCTAATAAAAACAGGTGGATTTTTATTTAAGAAACAATGACTATTGAAAATATATCTTTCTTTTTGTGGTTTTCTAGTTTTTTTCTCCTTTCATTAAAAAAAAAATCTCCTAAATCAATCATACAAATGAAATTTTGAAAAAACTAGTTTTAATAATTAGATAAATGCTATATTTGTTTTATCATCATATTTACCATCACTATATTTTCTATAGAAGACAGGAGGACTAGTGTGAACAATTAATATAAGTTTGCAAAAAAAAGAGCAAAAAGTTTGGTAATCAGCATTTAAGGCATATTTTGAAATTTTCTATTTAATTTTGAACATTTATCTTCATTTTGAATCATCATACATAAATGAATTTGCGTATTTACTTTTTATTATTCTTATCTTGGAAGAAAAAAATTGAGTTCCTCGTCCATTCTGGCCCATAATGAGTGTGGGCAAGTCATAAAATTGGTTATATAATCTATTACCTTTAAAAAAGGGTGCAAAGTAAAAAATGTCATCAAATTTAACCTGAAATTAGCCTAATAAAATAGTCTGATAAAATATTAGTCTAATAAAATACTAGTCTAAATAAATAATCTTAACAATGTTCTTTTTATCATCTAAGCCTAATAAATGCTAATATATTATTAATTATTTTTATTTATGTGTATAAAATTACTTTCAATTATAAGAGTATTCAATATTTATTTAGCATAAAAAATATTTATTCTATTAAGTTAAATTTTTTTTATTTTGTAACAGAGTTACACATTATTAAACTACTGCGGTGAGATAAAAGCATTAATAGAATATCAGATGTAATCATTTCGCAACTGAGAAAATTACATATGAAAATGATAATAAAATTCAATATGCAATCAACGTTTTTATTTTAAAAAAGGGAACTTTAAATATGTGTTTAAGCATACGTTTTTCCGAAATTTTCCACTATTCAAAAAGTTTCACTATTGCACATCGAATTCAATGAATGAAAGCCTATAATTTAGAAACAATTCGTAAAGAAATTAAAAACTTTGCAATATAATCTATTTTAGTGAATAAATACTCTAATAAATGAAATCTTATAAATGAACTCACATTATTATTACAGAAAACTTGCCAGGTCCGCAATTGCATCATGGAATCGTATGTAAGCTTCAGTTCATTATTGGTTTATAGAAAAGTAATAAAAAATCATTTTAAAAGTGAAAACCAATCTATGTGATGAGTATTAAAATTTTAAAGAATAATATCTTATGTAATTGATGAGTAAAAGGTAGTCTAAAGTGTCAACTTTAATGTGAATTAGGAATTAACTTTTCCTCCATTTGAAAAAAAAAGGGAAAAAAAGCTTTTTTTATTTTACTATTACCATTTAGCAAGAAAGTGTGTTATTTAAGCCAATGTGCCAAAATTTTCTGAGAAATTTTGAGTCATAAGTCACAGAAATATTCTTTTCACTATATTTCCATGTCTGCACTAGCTCCTCTTCCCTATTTACCGATTAAATCCATGCTATCCTTGTTTTTTACTTAAAGAATCAATAATAAAAATTCGAATTTTCTCCGTGGGCTAATTTATTCTTAATTGTTCTTATGTATTGAGCTTGTGTATTCCTAAATGTCCCTCGAATTTTATTATATCGATAATTTCAAACCAAATTAAAAAAATTTTGAATTTCTAAGTATTTTTATGTTACCGCTGTTTCATTTACTAAACTTAACTAATAAAAGCAATCAGGGCTTTTTTATCGCATGTCTAGGGATCCTAGACCAAAGGTTTGAAGAATTTAAATGTCCCTAAAATTTTATTATATCGATAATTTCAAACGAAAATAAAAATTTATTTAATTTCTAAGTGTTTTTATGTTACCGCTATTTCATTTATTAAACTTAACTAGTAAAAGCAATCGTGGATTTTTTAATCACATGTGCCTGGGATACTGGACCCTAGGTCAAAGATCTTAAAGGGTATTAGATACCCGTTATTATTATCTAATTCTATGTAGAGTTCTAAGTGAATACTTGTCCTTCGCATGAAGTGAAAAACGAAAACAATCAGTAAATCAGTACACTAAGAAATCAGGCACAAAATTGAAAGATATGAACCAAAAAAAAAAAAATTTCGCTTTTTTTTTTTTTTTTTTTTTNTTTTTTTTTTAATGCCCACCTGGATAATGACCTAGGTCATACAGGCACCTGAAGGACAGATTTGTTGGCCACTCTTTCACGGGCACCATATTAGGTGCTCTAACTGTAAGGACAGATAGTACAGAGAAGGAAGGAACATCCATGCCTTGACCGGGATTCGAACCAACCCAGAACCTTTCTGATGCAAGGGCACTTCCCTAACCCCTAAACAGACCGGTCGGCTGAACCAACACAATTAATAAAGCTAAAATAATTCCATACTGTTTTTTTTTATTTAATATCATATTTTTTCCATCATTCTTTACTTTATTAGATTAAGCATAACACGTTTTCAGTAGTTCATCCCATCTAAAAATAAAAGAAAATTTAACCATATTCATTTGGTATGATGCTGTCGCTCGAGGTCAACTCATGAATTTACCACCATTAAGCAATTTTCTCCAATACGTATCCCTTCCGAGGAACCGTCAGAAATTTCTCTCCATATCTATGTTAAAACCGTAATCTATATTTAAACTGCACAGTGTTGATTCAGTTTTAGCAGGTATCAAATAAACTAATATAATAATGCATATGTCCATATATTAGTACAGTTGGAACCTATTAAAACTGTACCACTTATCATAATATCAGTAGTACCTATTGCCAAAACTAATTAAGCATTGTTGGCGTCAATAGAAATATGGCAATTTCCTTCACTTCAATTCGTATCAATTAGAGTCGCGGTGGCTCAGGGACGTTCACCTCCCGATGAAGTGACCCGGTTCGAATCCCGGCGATTACTGGTCAGTACAAATTCCACCCCCGGCTCGCGCCGACCACAGTGCCGTAAAATATCCTCACTGGTCATGAATTAAAGTCCCTTCGCGGCCAAACTAACTGCGGAGGTATTCTTGTTTTTTTTTCCTCGTGTAACGCAAGTACGAGTTAGTTTCACCAAAAAGTCCTCCACGAAGGCAAATTTCTCCCAATACTTGATTCAGGAGTTCCCTTGTCTTCTGGATTGAGTCCAAAATTACAAGGCTACGGAGTTAAAAATTAGTAGTCGTAAACTCAAAATTTGGTCGCCGGTTCAACGACTGTTATAAAATAAAATAAAAATTAATAACTATTACACAAGCGATACAATAATAGTATGGTAATTATAATAACAGTAATTACATAATGGAAAGGCTATTTTATTGTTAATGGTCCTCCTATGTGAATAAATACATTTTCTTCACTAATTTCGTTTTTTTTTTTTTGTACGTAGATCATTTTTTGTAACTACAACTCATTACCAAACTTAATTAAATATTATTCATTAATGTCAATACTAATCTGGAGATTTTTTATCTTCTCCTAAATTGCTTGGACCTTTCCCCATTAATTTTGCTTTTTAATGCATTGTTTATTTTTTCATTGCAAGTAATACCTATTCCCAAAATCAATCAAGCATCATTGGTGTCAATAATAGTATGATACTTTTTTTACGTTTCTTCTTTGCAAATTTGTATTATTTATCAACTAGTTTTACTTATCAGTACATAACGCATTTATTTATTTATTTTTTTTGAAGTTGTATAGAGTCATCTTTTTAAAGCATAACTTTAAACAAAATAAACACGTGGTTTTATATAACGTTAGAAATACTAATTTGTTGACGTAGTTCCGTTTATGTCACCACCTTCACTTCAAACATTGAGAATAAAATACAGGATAAAAAATAATTAGACATTAAACAATGTTCAAAAAACTTTTTTTTTTATTAATGAGAACTATAAGCTAGTAATCATCACTGTAAATGTGCAGTTTTCATTAAAGTATTTGGAAAAAAAAGATTGATCTGCACATTTAATTTATATGAATTTCGAGTTTTAAAAACCAATGAGAAAATTCCCCTTTTTAAACGTCTATCAAGAACGATCTAACAAATTTTTGAATGAATTTTTGAATAAATTTTGATAATTTTTGAATGATTTTGATAATTTTTGAATGAATTTTATGATTGGGTACTAAGTTTTCATCTTTCATTCACTATCCAAATTTTAAGAAGCTCCAACATTTATGGAGTTATAAGCGAAACAGACACACAGACAAACTCTTTATTTTATTATTATAGATTATATGCATTCTTCTACGCTTCGTAAAAGATTATTAATTTGATTTTTTATTAATTAAATACTTTAATTCAAATAGAAATATTTCCGTTTCCATGTTTATGATAGATTTATATCAATAATACACGAAGAATTCGAAGTTTTTACTAATTTACAAAAAATACTATCAGTATTTTATTTATAATCTAGAATTTTTTCATTGCAAAAAGAGATATGTTTTAAAAATTTATTCACATTTTAGAATTTTGAATGTTTCATTTTGTACCTTTTTATACAGCGTGGTATTTTTAATTCAGACTTCTTAACTTAATTAAAAATGGCCCATTTTAAAAGGGAGAACTTAGTCGAATTTAACTTAGTTCACCATAATCGGGCTCTGAAAGCAATCGACTTGAAAGAACGGAACTATCAATCACTCGAATTTTATTCTGTGGTAGTTTTTTAACAGTCTATTTAAGCATATTTTATTAAGTTAATAATTTCAAATAAAATTTTTAAAAAAATATCAGTTTGATCAATGAACCATAAAAGTTGTTGTTATTCATCGAGTCATTCACTAAATTTTAAATGAAGCAAAATTAATAATAATATGTGTGCAAAATCATTTTGATCATCGTTGGAATTGGATACTTGCACTACAAGAAGAAGAAGATTACGCATACCCACACATGTGACCTATCACGTCAGTGCTAGCTGATCGCTTATAAGCAAAATGGCTTGTTAAAGTTCAGCTAAGTTACTCAACAAAAGTTAGAATGGTAATTAACGTGAAATTGATTAACTACAACTCTGTATCGCGCATCGAATTTGTTGAAATATAATTCGTCCTCGCCTAAGTCTTTTACTTAACTTAGATTTATTATTTATTTATGTATTTTATTGATACCGTGGTATATTTTTGTTTTGTGGACCTGACAACTTTGAGATGCATAATTAGTTTGTTTATGCTATGCCTAACTTCGTGCATGCATGGCCTCGTGCATGGTTTTATGTTAAGTATAGTGAAGGAATTGAAATCTTTGTAAAAGAATTATAGAATAAGTCACTGACGAGAAATGAATATTGACTGGCTTGACTCACTCAAAATAGAACTGAAAGAATAGTTGCTAACATAAACAAATGCCACGTTCAACAACCAATCAGGATTGAGATACCTACACTACGTCACTTGCAGGTATCCCATTATATAGAGCCCCTAAATTAGACAGGCCGACTCATCATCTGTTTTTGCTCCAAAGAGCTAACATAAGCACAATACTAACATAACGTTATCTTGTGAACTTTTTTGCTCCATTTTTCCTTGATAGGTCAGCTCTGATAGTATAGGAGCCCTACCATTATGATACAAGCCATAAAAACAACAATGTGTACAATGGGATACCTGCAAGTAACGAAGTGTGGGTATCTTGATCCTGATTGGTTGTTAAAACGCGGCATTTGTTTTCGTTAGCAACTGTTCTTTCCATTCCATTTCAAGTAAGTGAAGTCAATCAATATTCATTTCTCTTAAGTATAAGTGTTACGAAACTATAACACTTATACTTATACTTTATATAACACTTATACTTTATATAACACTTATACTTTATATAACACTTATACTAAACTATAAGTGCTAAGAAATAAGTCTAAGTACATTCTATATTCTTTCTCAAAGATTTCAGTTATTTCAGTACATATTTCTTATTTAACACAACGACAGACTCAAAGCCATGTAGAACATAAACAAACTTATAACGCATCAAATTTGCCAGGTCGAAATAGAAATATATCATGGTTACAATAAAATGCATAAATAAAAATAAATCTAAGTAAAAGACATAGACGAGAAAAAATCGATATGCGATACGGAGCTGTATTTCATTAATTTCACGTTAATTAACATTCTAACTCATGTGGAGAAACTTAGCACAACTTCAACACGCCATTTTGCTAATAAGCGATCAACTCGCTCTGACGTCTCAGGTCACATGTGTTTGTATCTGCGATCTTCTTCTTCTTGAAGTGCAAGAACCTAATTATGCTTAGTAGAAAGATAAAAAAAGAAATTTTTCCCCATTTAAAATTTTACACAGCAGTTAATTGTTTCTAACTTCTTCTCCCCCATTTTTTAATGAATATTAATTGTGATTTCAAAGTATTTTCGTGCTCTTCTTTCAGTTTGGTGAAAATTAAAACTATATTTTAATTATTTCTGAATACTTATTTAGAGGCGAATATCTATTCTTTATGTTACAAGATTCTATCCATAATTTTGAGATAATTATATCGAAAATCATTCATTAGAATTCTTTTAATTAATCGTTCAGAGGAAAGGCTCTCCCAAAAGTCGTTGAAGATTTTTTAAAGCATTATAAATATTATAATTAATATGCTAAGATTAATATTTTAGAAGTTATAACATTTATATAACTGCTATAAATGTCTAAATAAGATATCGATAATACATAGAAAAAGAAATAGGATTTACTTTATTATGATAGACTATAAATCTATTGATTACCTATAAAAAGAATATAATTATTAACGAAATGAAAGCAAATAAATTTTAATATGTAGCATTACATATTTTAATTTTTAATTGTTGTTTAGTTTCAAAAGACTAATCATTCTGCGGAGGAAATATTTAAGAAACTATATTCGATGGTTATTTATTTATTCATTTATTTATTCATTTATTTTTTTCATTCATTCATTTATTATTCATTTACTTATTCGTTTACAATTCGTGTATTTTATTTGAAAAATTAAGAATCGCACGAAGCCAATTTCAAAAACTGTTTGAATCTTCAAGTGTCGAAAAATATACAAAATATAGAAACTTTTGTCCCTGCATCACGATTTTTTTTTTTTTTTTAATTCTTCTACACCTTGATGTTGTGCTTTTTACAATTATAGAAAAATGTTTAGTTAAGAACTTATTACGACGTCGTGCGTAAAATTTATTTTTAAATTTATCTGTAATTTTACGTTTCTTTCCAAATATAAAAACACAAATATTAATTTGAAATTAAATTATGCACACCAATTAAGAATACGAACCTTGTTTCCAAATATTCGAAATTACATGAACTGCTGACGAAATGTTCTTAATTAGAGAATTATTTTTATCGTAATATCTGCTTCAATGAGCATATAATAAAAAAAATTTAAAATAATGCAATTCATAGAGTTTAAGCATTCTTTTCTCCTAATAAAGATTGTGACTTAGACGTTTATTCATGTATAAACTTCCACGTGATCATAAACAGATGTAAATTATTATGAGTTATTTACATAAAGTGTTGAAATTTTTCAAAATGAAGGAAACTGATAAATAGGTAGCATATGAATAAGGAGTAAGTAAAGATTTTTTTTTTTTACTTTTATTGAACTTTGACACGTAGAACTTATAACGACATTTCTCTCAAAAATTATATGCCTTTTCAGCCGCCTGAGGCGACCAGCTTATTTCACTTACATGAACTTGCTGATTCGCCGTTCCACATTGTCTTCCGCCTTCATGAAATCGTCTCTACGGCTCAATATTGATTTTGCTGCATTCAACAGCATTGCTCTTAATACATGACATTGGTATTTCAGAAACAAGTTAAAGTCATGTGGTAAAAATCGTGCATATATTCGTCGTCTTGCGGCTTCCACTTTATATTCATTTACGCGAACTCACCTCTTCACAGCTCCACATTGACCCTGCTGCCTTTGGAAGCATTTACATTTTCATTTGAGTTGATATATTTATATGAAAAAGAAAGTAGCCCAAGTTAAAAAGTATCCCTAGTAGCTCTAACTAGAGATATGTTATTTTTAAACTAGATGTTGATGCTATGTTATTTTTATACAAATGTTAAAATCTGTTAAATGTTAAAATGTTAATTGTTAAATGTTAAAATTTTACATGTTATATGTTAAATGTTAAAATGTTAAATGTTAAAATGATATATGTTAAAATGTTATATGTTAAAATGTTATATGTTAAAATGTTAAATGTTAAAATTGTTAAATGTTAAAATCTTTAATTTCCTCATAAGTGATTTTTACTTTTAACATTTGCATGAAATGATTCAGTTATCAATGAGGGTATATAATGAGACCTATTCTCAGCGACTCTCCCAAAAGATCAAAATATTTGTATTTTCAATCTGAGTAAATGGTGCTATAAGTAAAATCTGATGTGATATAAAGAAAATTATTTATAACTCGGAAACCTCAGGATAGTAGGTCTCGTATTTGCCTAAGGTAGATACACTCCCTGAGAGGGGAAAAAACTAAAAAAGAGCGTTCAAAATTTTTAATTTATGTGCTTTTTTAAATTTCAGATTGAAAAGTGCTGACGATTTTTAAAATACTCAAAAAATTTTATTCATATTTAACAGTATTAATAAAGAAGAAGCTTTTGATTCATGTGGAACAAAAAATGAAAATAAAAATGAAAAGTTAAAATTTTTAAATATTTGAAATATTTCAGAGCAAATGCACAATGAAAAGTGTAAACGATATTTAAAGCAATCGAAACTTTTTATATAAATTTTCGCAATATTGATATAGAAGCTTTTGAAATATATAAAACTAATGTATCAAAATTTAATTCTGTATATTAAATCCAAATCTTTATGTAATTTTATTAATCATTATCTGAATGTTGAATCATTTCCCTTAAATCTTAGTCTGTACTAATTATTTATCTTTATATTATTTATTTTTATATTATTTATTAAAATTATAATTAATGCAAAAAATTATTTAATCCTAATATTTTGCAAATTAAAAAATTAGTTGAATTACTTTTTGTTTTCAATCCGGTGTTGGAGACGAAAGGCATCGCGTTAATTTCTATTTAATGTTAATGATGAAAAATCTTTGAAAATTTTTCACTTATTTATCCAGTTTGAGCTTAATGTTTAAGGGAATTTTAATACTACTATTTCTTAAGATGTTATATTACAAATTTAACCCGAGAATCATTATAATGCAAAAATAGCCAAAGAAATTATTTGTATTATGGGTAGAAACTCAGACTACAATTTTTTGACAGACTGTTCATTGTAGAGGATGTTCAGGTATCATTTATTCTGTAAAGTACCCTCCTAAACTTTATCACTAGGTTATTGAGCATCACGTTTGTAAAAACAATCCGTAGTAGGAGGCTTAAAATAAACTTTCATAATGTCTCATAATTGTAATAACAAATATCGGTTATAAGGCGTGAATAGAATCCTTCGAAAAGAAATCTTTGGTACAGCAAGCGTTGACGCATTGTTTGACAGGCAATAACATATTTGTGAAGGTGTTTTAGCGTTAAACCAACTTCCGGGACAGCATTTTACGATTCACCGGTTCAACTTTTTGCTCGTACCGTTGAACTATGATTTTTCGCACCTCTCGATGACATTTATTGGTTTGTATAATATTTTTGCAAAAACCTGCTCCACATCCACGAAACACTATAATGACATTATGATGTCACGTGCAGACTGTGATTTCCTGAAACATGGTGATGTCTTCCCATTTGCCTTTATCAAATTCTTTAATTTGTTATTGTGACAACATGTCCCTAATTCTATGACCAATATAAAGTATACAAAATGAAAGTTGATACGAGAATTTATTAAAAAAAATAATAATTAGATATTTGTTTTATTTTTTATTTATTTCTTAAGAATAAAGAAATGTTTTGTCACCACAGTGAGAGATGAAAAAGAAATCCCTGTCGTTGCTTATTTTTGTGTCAAAAGATGCGGATGAGGATATCTAACCATCTTGTTTATAACTTAAATACATTTTTTTGCTGAATGACTCTCGAGAGTGGCTCAGGAGAGATAATTAAGTCTGAACTCACATTTCAGTATTTAATTTTAATAAACTCATTAACGCAAATGAAGTAAATCACTGGATATATATAGTGTTGTGAGGTATGTTATTCTGTCATCTGTGCCTGCATGATAATTTAAATTATTATGCAGGCAATCATGCAAATTTATTCCAGCATGATAATTTCAACTGTCATGCTTGAATATTTATCAGTTTCCGGGGCCATAAATAGAGGAAGAAAAAATTCTCTTATTTATAAGAAGAATCGAGGAAATGTGTAGTTTCCGCAGTATAAAGAGCACTAGCTTTCAGCTTGTCGTCATAACAACACAATGACGTATCGTATTATATAGTATGTACAAAAGTATAAAATATCTGCAGGTACATATGCAAAAGAACTGCGTAGAAATTAAACAACTCATGCACTGAAATATGATGAGTGAACTGGATTCGGTAGCTCAGCCGTGTATTCTCAGTCCCCTTTCTCTTGACGCAGATCCAATATCCATTGCCAACTTCTTTGAGAAACGTGAAAACGGTGCATTACATTTCTACTAAACAATGCTTATTTTAAAATTATTCTAACAGCAACAAAGCTGATTTTAATTAACAGAATCAAGAAACTTGATTTATTTGCAAGCACAAAGCACCTGATTAAAAAATATAGAGCACTATCGTTCTTTGTTTGCATTAACTCATTTTCTTAGCCAATCAGATTTTACTATTCTAACGTTGTCTTCATTCGCTTGGCAACAAAGGTTTATTTGTGTACTGTTTTCATGCGTGCTTTTGTTTTGAAATTTAATAACCTTCGATTTGTTTTTTCAGTTAATTAGAATTGTTTGGGAGATATGAAAAATTTTAGTGTTACGTAAAATCTATTTTGGGAAAAAAAATTCTTCAATCGATTGCAAGAAGATTAAAAAACGCGTGACTTTGTTGATGGTAAATATGAATATCCTATCTTCAAAGAATGAATCATACGTCTTAATTTTGTTTTTTCCCTGACAAAGCTCGTTAGCTGTTTCAATAGCTTTAACTGATTATCTTCCTTGTTCGTTTGCTCTAGAAATCATTTGATCCAAATATGTCAGTAATTTCCCGTAATTTTATATTTTAAACTCATTTCGAATTTCTTAAGCTGGGTAAGTAGTGTATTAAAAATATTATTAAATCAAATTTATTCTAATTATTTTCGTAAAATAATAATTGTTATTTTTTTCTGTTGATTTTTTTAAATTTAGTTCACATCGAAATAATAATATACTTGCTCAATAATTAGAAAAAATAAAAACACGTTTTGACTGTTCTAAATTGCTTTCCTAGTGTAATAAAAAATTATTATATTTAATAAATTATTCTAATGAATCGTTTATTGTGTGAAATTATCTTTCGATTAATGTCTATTTATTGCCGATTGAACTATAGTAAATTCAGGTATTAAACTCATAATATTAAACATGTAAACGAATTTTATTGCTTATTCTCATTATCCTTATCTTATATCATAAAAATCTTAATGATTATTTTATTTGTCAATGGAATGATTTGCGCATTATTTATATTTACTGAAGGCATAAAATATTTAGATAGTTTTTCTTTTTCTTTAAAGAAGCAGCTCATAATCTAACTTTTAAAAGTTATGATATATGAGCCTTTGTGTCAGTCAAATGTTCTTGTGTTGCGAGCATTAGTTTAAAAGCGTTTTATAGCTGAGTATAATAAAGACTGATTACTGTCTAGTTATTTTTGAAATATATTGATTTTAATTCCAGCTTATGGTTTGAAATTTTAGAATAATATAACTTGATAATATTGTGATTAGTTTGCCTGAAGTTTCTCTTACATGTAATCCATTTTCAAACTTATTTACCTACAAACCAAAATGCATGGTATCCACTAAATATATCATATCCATTTGATATAGATAAATGAGTTATGTGTGTTCTTGAATACCCATTTCTATGAAATACTGTAGCTGCAAAAAAATTCATTATTTATAATTCTTAAAAAAATCATTCCATGTGAGATATTTTAAAAATATAAGAATAATTTTCTATTTATAATTGATAAATGATATATTTATTATCCTTTATCCTTGTAATTAATTAACTACATTACAATATCAGTATATATCTCTCACATTTTACAATATATTTTAAGGAAAATTATTATTTCATGTTATTGATTAAAAATCTATATCTAGCATATATTTTCTTTTTTTTTCTCCGTAATTTTATTTATTTTTAATGAAAATTTCAAATTATGCAGCTTGAATTTCAATTAATAAAATTATATGGGCTTATTAACTTCAGTATAAAAAAATTTTAAATGTGTATAATAACTCATTTGTTTATGTTTGAGCAGTTCATAAAGTTTTTTCTTTTATATTGTTTATTTATTTATATTTTTAATGTAATAAATCTTTTGGTATTACTCCATTTTGAGGGAGGTGGGTTTTTATACTATAAAGTCGCTAAATTGTTTATGTTGCTTAACAAATTTTTGTTATAGTTACCTAATATAGTAATATTGTAGGTACTGTGGTAATAAAATTTTATGCCTCTTTCTCTCAATGTTAGTACCTATTTTTGGAGTTGTACACAATTTTCTACAGCACTTTAAACTGCAAAACTTAAGACGTATTAAAAAAAATTGTAAGAAAAAAAACACATTTATCAAAGAAAAATATTTTTTATGTTAAAATTATAAACTATATACTTATTATTGGTATTCTTTTTCACCATATAATAATTGCACCCTTTAATTTCAAAAAAAGGTAGCCAAGCAATAAGTGAGAAAATCTAGACATTTTCACTGTGATTCTTGATTTTATATAAAAGCAACAAAAAAAAAGTGTGAAAGCTTTACAAGCAGACTATCAGGGAGTAGATTTTATTTAAGTGTGGTAGCTTTAAGCTGAACTTCTTGAGATACTCAGCGAAATAAATGAGCTAAAGATATTCTTTTTATTCTGAAATGTTGTTGTGAACTGTGTATTTTTCTATTTCAAATTAACTTAATATCAACTGCATAATATTTATTACATTTTTAAATATCGTCATGTATTTAAAAAAAATGCAATTGTTTTTTATTTTAAATATCTTTTTTAGATTTATTTGAGAAAATAAAAATGTTGTCTCCGTGGCCATTACATCGAGGTACTTCTCCTGTTGATTGGTGTGAAGGAAATTATTTAGTATCACCAGTTATTGCTGAATTTGTAAACACGGTTAGTAACTTATTACTTGTAATTTTATATCATACTGTTAACTTTGCCTATGAACAAATGATTCTTTTTTTTTAAGGGTTTCTGTCTGTTACATTTTAAAGTGATTTTAAGATTATTTCTTGATTTAGGTTATTCTATCAATTTAGTTGTATCTTTATTTTATCTTTATACAGATTTTAGAATTTTGTTTTCGAATACAATCCTTGGACTCAAAATTACCTGTAGTCTGTTGATACGAGACCATTAAAATTTGACTCGAAACACCACAAAATAAATTACAATAATTAAAAATATGGGAGAATAAAATACTACTTCTTTAGGACTTTTATACACATTTAAGAAAAATTATCAACTTAAATTATTTTGCTTTGTGTGTTATTTATATCTAACTTTTTATTATTACCATACTGTTTCTTTTCAGGCAGTTATCTCTGTTTTTAAATTTTTTTTATTACATACCAGAATTAACTTGAGCAGGCCCTTTAGTAGAGGCTACGTTCTTTCAACAGGGTACTGTAACATAGAAGTGATTGGCCATGGATATTTAATCTAGATTGAAATTAAGATTAATGTATGAAATGCATTTCAAATAATTTATTCTAAAAGTTAACATTGCCCATAAAATAATACTTTTTGAAAATGTCATTCAGTTTTTGGAAACTAATTCAATTTGAATGTGACCCACTTGATTTCTAACACATAGCAATTTTCAAAAAAGCTATAAGTGCCCATACTTTTTTGAAAAAAGTCAAAATTTTAAATTATTTTAATATAATAAGGAAATTATTATTAAAGGACGAATAAAATTCATAGAGTAATGTTTAAGATTGTTTAAAATATTTATTACTTTGTCTTCTTACATACTGAAAAACAAGCATTAAAAAATTTCTCATATATCTTAATTAAATTTATTATGACTTTCTTTTCTAGTTTTCATGCATATAATTTTTTGTTAATATAATAATGTACATACAATTTGCATTAGAAATTCTGATCGAGCATTATCTTGCATTCACAAAAAACTATTTTTGTGCTAGAATTTATATTAGTCACTACTGTCCACATTGACATGAAAACATTTTGATTATTACGAGAGGCGCTTGCAAATTTCCTTTCCTCTTAAAACTGGCTTGGTATGAAAAAAGAGCTAGTGCTGTCAAATGGTCTCTGGAAATTAGGCTGACATCCAGTACTGCTTCAGCTTATTTTTAATTTATTTTTAAACTGTATTCTGCTCAACAGTTTCTGAGCTAAAATCTTTCTGTTAAATACTCTTTCATACTGTCAAAGTGTAAATTTATACTCAGGGGTCTGTCTAGGTTTTTCTGAGGGGTACCTATTTCGTGAAAATTTAGACATAATTTGTGAAAAATTAAAAATTATATTGAAAAATTAACACAAAAAAATAATAAAAATAGAGATTTATCGTTTCTTAAGGATACAGAAATAAAATTTTAAGAAAAAGTATTTTGTGAAACTACCGTTTTTCCTAAAATTGAATTTTGAAGGTACCGCTAAACGGTAGTAAACTCGGCCTGGACAGACCCCTGATACTGTTGAAGGTAATTTGCATAAGCAGAATATTCTCTTAATTTCACTTATTGTCGAACAACAACTTATCATTCACTAGTGTGTCACAACAGATCAGTTTAGTTAAAAAATTGTCAAATGCAAAACTTGCCAGCATCAATTTTGGAAAAAATATATCATGTGTCAGTCTGTTTGGTTAAGTATGTCATGTCAGCCTAATTACCAACCTTAATATTAATGTAGTCTTGTTGCAATGCTTAATATTCTAATTTACTTAAAGAATCTTAGTTAACAGGCTTAGTAATTTGATTTGTATACAAATTTTCCTCATTTTTCGTATTTCATCTAAAATGCTGTTAGTAGATTTTGCATCTGGGTATCTGAAATAAAATGCATCACTATAATGTAATTTAAATAAAATCATTGGTCAAGAGTATTATTTTTATTTTTATTTCCCTTTGTTATTGAGTTTTTTTTTTCTATTCATTAATTTTAAGATTTTTGTATGTTACAGATGAGCAATGTACTGTTTATTGTGTTTCCGCCATTGTTAACTGGACTTTTTAGAGAATATGCCTTATATGTCAATCGTGGTGTGTATTTGATATGGGCATTGCTTTTGACCATTGGATTAACATCAGCCTATTTTCATGCTACACTGAGTCTTGTTGGGCAGTTGTTGGATGAAGTTGCTATACTTTGGTTGCTCCTTGCTGCATTTGCTATGTGGTTACCTAAACGTTATTTTATGTTTGGAATCAAAGACAGGTAATGGATGTTTCTATGTATGAGTAATTAATGTTTAATATAATAATTAATTTATTTATTTATTTTATCCTTGAAGTTATTGATCAATACTTAATGGTGTCTCTGCTCAAAAAACTTTTTAACATATTTTCATTCAATTCTGCAAGTTTTCTATATTTTCCGTTACAATTTAAAAAATATAAATTATGATCGTTAAACTTATGATGTTTTATTTTAATTTAATTGTGTATAAGTAATATTCGTATCTTAGTATACAGTTCACATTTTTAAAAGATATTCATATAAAATTATTATCAAACTCTATTGGCAATATGACATTAATACAATTCATTGATATCCTATGTGCTAATATGTTTCTTCCGTTCAGATTTGATTGTTTCATTCAGTTATTGAATATTTAAGTTATTACTGTTACCTCAAGTTATTGCTATTATTTTTAAGAAAAATAATATTTATAATGTGATTAAGTGTTATATTATTATCCTTCTAATATATAATTTCTTTGAGGAAAGCCTTTTGTTTTATGGGATTATTTAGTAATGTTTATCCCTGTGTAAAAAAAAGGGGGTGTGGAAGCTCTACTTGGCAGAAATAATTTAAATCAGTAATGATTTTTTTTTTAAGTACATTATCTGGTTTCATTGATAATTAAGGTTTTAGCTAAAGGTGTAAATTATTTGATGTTAAAAATAGACTAATAAAAAAATATAAAACTTTCATCACAGAACTTTTATGATGATGTTAATGTTTCATGAACACGTTTTCAATTATATCCTTTTAGTTTCATGTTTATTTAAATACAAATGCTTTTAAAGTTTATTAATTATATGCATTGTTAGTGTATCAGAAAATTTAGCTAGAATTCATGGGGGTGGTATTTCATCCAAATAAAAATTACTATGATTTTATTTATTCAGTGGTTAGTTTTTAGTGATTAATTAGTAATTTTAACCATTTTAGTTGGTTAAGCTGATTTAGTTTAGTATTTTAGATATAATATTATTTTTAAATAATGTTAAGTATTATATTATATTTTATCAAAACTTTAATTTTTTTGGTTAATGTTAAAAAAAATCCTTTTTTTTTTTTTTATTCAAAAAGAATTATGATGTTTGATAATGTAAATAATTATGAAATTACTTTGTCAGTTTCAGCTGCCATTGAAAGCTATTTAAATATATATATATATATGTATATATGTATATCAGATCAGTTTAGTT
>NC_092205.1:72034002-72072645 GCF_043381705.1 Parasteatoda tepidariorum | reverse complement strand
TATATATATATATATATTTAGGCAGTTGCAGGTGAAATAAAATTTATTTCTAATAAATGAAATTTTTTTGCAGAAAAACTTTCCAGCTTTACATGGCTATTGTATGTTGTGCAGCTACATTATTGACATGCATTCATCCTGTGTTAAATGCTTTTGCTTTGATGGGTCTTGGTGTTCCTGCGACTGCTTTATTGGTTATTGAGATTCGGAGGTATTATAGTAGCTTATAAATACAATTAAATTATAATTAATTACAGTGGTGTTTTTATAAATAAGTCAAATTGTTAATTAAATGTATAGTGTATGCTTCTTTTTTAATGTGCTATTTTGTTTAAATGTGCTGATAAGTGTACTATTAGTTTCTGAATAACTGTTCCCCTACAAAAGCAACTAACCTAAAGTTTAAAACAAAAAAAAAATTTAAACTATTGTGAAAAAATAACACTTAGTTTCAAATTGAGATACTACATCAAACGCCACAAGCAAATGTATATGATTTTAAAATAAATTTTAAAAAATATCTTTTAATTACAATTTGATAGTTTTTTTTAATAAATTTTCCCATATGAAAAATCTGGATACATTTCCTTACCAACTTACTTTTACTTTTGATATTTCTTTATTTTGTCCCCTTAATTTAAGAAAAGATATATGCTCAAACCATTCATTTTTAATACTGTGGAATTAGCATTAAAACTTATTTGTTAGTATACTCACCTTCATTTAAAAAATGTATACAGTGCTAATATTCATTAGGTTTGTTTGAAAGTTGAACCTTGAATTGTGTAATGTTAAATCATTTTCAATGTGTACTTAGTTATTGTGAAGCATTTTGTACTGCATTCTAAATTGAATTATTTTTATGTATTTATACTTTCAATGTAAATAGAAAAGCAGTTGTATATAAATTAAAGGTTTAAACCTTAATTTACCTTAACTTGTTTTGTTTGTAGATTTGTCTCGTGATATAATTATTTTATTATAGATTTTAATACTATTGCACATTGTAGATTGTATTTCTATACTTCGCAGAGTATATTTGTGTTTTTGTACAAAAACAATACATGTCAATGGCTTATAATGTTTGTAAAATCAAGGGTCTCTCCAGACATTTTGTGAAAGGTCCTGTTTTTATAAAATTGTGGAAAAATTACTCGTAATTTGTGAATATAAAATAATCATTCAGTCACATTCTTTCAACCAGGATCCTGCTTTTATGAATTTGTGCAAATAGGGTCCGGTTATTTCAAAAAGCTTTTTCAAGGAGTTTTTAAATTGTAAATAGATGCAAGATTGTGCTCGGCACTGTAAAATTTTAATTAAAAAAAATTTAATTGTCAGAAATAAACATCAATTGTTGCTTCTAAATTAGAGATGCAACATACAAATATTTAGTATTTAACCTATACTCCTGAATGCAGAATATTCATTTTGGGCGAATAATGAATGGAAGAAGCGTCAGCCGAAAACAAAACTTAATTCATTTACGTCCATCTTTCTGTTTGTTTGTTTTTTTGTTGTTTTTTTTTAATCAAAATATTATCCTTAGATGTACAATATGTACAAATATTATTCTTAGGTGTACAATATAAAGATTCAATACTATACCTATGCATACAAAGTAAAAAAGTATGAAATTCTTCCTTGATACTTGATATACTTCCTTGAAATTTAAACTTTTCACTTTTACTCTAGTAATATCAGTTCAATTTAATTTAATTAAATTTTGAATTATTTTAATCAACAGAATATTCTATGATTTTCTACATTAAGTTTTTTATTAAATCTAAATTTTTGCTTCTTACCAAACTATTATGTATAAATGTGTAACTTTAATTTTCATACAGAATATGCTAAGGCAATGTGCTTTATGTTTTGTTCAAAGTTATTTTGCAATCTTGGTAACAATCTCGTTTATTTAATAATTTGTGTTTAATTTGTTATTATTGTCAACTTCAGCTTGTGATATGTTCAAAATTCAAATCTAATAATAAATTTTTCTAATACAGATGTAATAATCCCAGAGTTGTCAAACTAGGATATCGATGTGCTTTACTTTGGTTGGCTGCATTGGTGTGTTGGATAAACGACCGTTTGTTTTGTGAAGTTTGGTCCAAGTTAAATTTCCCATATTTGCATGGTGCCTGGCACATACTGATTGCTATTACGTCTTACAGTGCTTGTGTGTTGTTTGCATATTTTGATGCTTGGGATACAGTACCAGAGCAGTTACCAGCAATGAAATTTTGGCCATCAGATAGGTAAGTTATAAAACAATTCTTTAAGTTATTAATATTCCTATGAAAAATTAAATCTATACTTTTAAACATGTACTCCAAAGCATTAGCACCTTTCTCATCTTGAATTTTATCAACACCAATTACTATAATAAAAAACCTACCATCTATGCATTTTGTGATAATGTGAATTTGACTGTTATTCTTCGAAAATTATTGTAGTATATTCTTCAAACTTTTAGATAGAACTCACATTTGTGTATCTAAATTATGGATTTAATTTCAGCTATGCATTATTATATTAGTAAAAACAGTCTGCCTTTCATAATTAATTTGTTTAATTACTTTGAGTCGTTAAATGCTAGCTAATGTTAGCAACTAACAATAGTCTGCAAGTTTTATAAAGTAATAAAATATTTTATTTATTAGTGATGCTGCCAAAAGGGTGCCATTATAGTTAAAATCAGTCGTGATTTTTTTTTATTTTTTCTCAATTCATTAGGGGTTTTTTTTTTTGACCCATTAAAAAAAAAACTAATATGAAGGCAAAAGCTTATGCATGTGTGAACTCATCAGTAACTAAAAAGAGGCTGACCAATTTACATAACTGTGTTTTTTCATTAAAATTAATTGAATTTCATACTTGGTTAAAACCCAACTTAGTAAAGGGTATATTGTTGAGATGTATCAAAATTTAATATCTATTTTTAGAATTGTTCATTTATAAGTAATTGATATGATATATTCAAAAATTTTGATTAATATCTGTAAATATTTTTTTTTCATATCTCTTGAATCAATGATTTTTTTTTTTCTTGCTATTGTAAAGTTAGTAGATTTATTCAGTATTATCAACGTGCAACATTCAATTCTTCCCTATAAACAAACTCAACCCTTCAGGCTTTTGTACTACCACTGGCTGCCGTAAATTGGCTGAATCCATGGTGCATATCAGAAGAATAGAAATTGCGCACAACTTGCCACTCTGTGATTCCTAAATTAGTATGATAGATTAAGTACAAATTTTCAGGCAGTTGTTCTAAAATATCAAGGAAATTGCATTTATAACCTTGCCAGATACTTAGTTGTAAGGTCTTAAGTTATCCATGAAAGAAATATCCGTTTTACTTTCAAAATAGCATGAAAACATGAAATGAATTTTCAGTTTTAAATGCCTTTTATAGCTGTGCTATTGTTCTCCATTAAAAGATCTTATTATAAAATGAAATATATTCGACCATTAGTTTAATGTTATTTGTTAAGTATTGATTTATTGGAATACTGAATGCAAACTAATGTCTCATTAAATATGCTATTTACAATATCCATATTTTTTCTCTTTTTTTGACATTTTTCTCTCTTGTTTCTAAATTTTATTTTATCAATTTTCCAAATTTTTGCTTTATCTTTAACAAAGTTGAAAAATAGCCAAACTTCAAAAAAATTTCTATCATTTTTAAAATTTAAATACTGATCAAAATCTATCTAAAACTACAGATTGCTAAAGATGATAAGGTCTCAACAATTTGTATATCTAAATGTGGTTTAATAGGGGTTATTCACTAATAATTTTTTGTAAAGTTATATGTTTTGTCAATTGGGTTTGGTTTGGGATTTCTGTAGTAAGTTTTCCCATCTCTGCCTTTCATGTTTATATTAATAGTTTAATTTTTATATTGTAATTTAATCTTAAAAAAATAATTAGAGTTATGAATGGGTAATTGAACATTTTTCACGTTTTATTTTATCTGAAGTGTTCAACCATCAATAAATTATTCTCTTGTTAAAAGCTTTAAAAAAAATTATGTTTTTTACCCCATTAAGCAATGTTCAAACCTTTGTTATTTATTAAATTTTCTGCATACAAAATATGGTTTATTAAATTATTATTTTGCATAATTTTCTCTTCATTTTCTTCTTTTTTTAAAAAATCTTATTTTCCTTATTTAGAAAGTCCTAACTTTTGTTGTATGTATGCCATAAAAATATTTCAGAATTATATAGTTTAAAACAGAAGCTTAGGGCCAGATCTTTTTAAAAAATTTTAATAAACTGAAGATTATAGTTACTTACATTTTATGAATATGATTATGCTTTAAAGATTGGTTTATAGTACATAATACATGCAAATGTGTAATGCACATTAATGGAGAAAGAAATGCATTATAATTTAAAATTGAGAAACAGTCTAATAAACAAATCAAAGAATTTATTTCACTTTTATTTGTCTACTTTTTAATGTTTGAAATAAGAAAAATAATCTTTCTTTTATCATAGGTTTACAAATAATTTTATATAGAATAACTTCACTAGCCCATTTATCTGAAAGAAGAAGAAAAAAAATGTCTTCCTTTAAGAAAAGGCAATCTTTAAGATACAGACATATATTTGCTATATTGAAATTAGTTGTGGTTTTGTATAATGTGTTTTAAAACTAAGGATAGGTGGTTAATTTCACTAATTGAAATTCATTTAACATACCGATACATTTTAAAATCATAAAAATCATTTTTTTTTTTTTTTAAAGAGTAACTCAATAATTTAATCCAACAAACTCTGCTTGTGACATAAGAAAAAGTGCAATAAAAATGTATCTTTATTTAATTCTGGTTTAAAATTCATTATTTATTTTAATGACATTATCAACAAAAAAAAACTGAAATCTTATTTTCCTAGATATTTAATTGCGTTTTTCTGTTTCAGATTTGAGCTGGGAGTCCCGTACATAATCCTGCGCAGAGTACACAAAGACCACCAAAAGATCTGATTGAACATTGTTTCCTAACCCTTAGTCTTCCACTATCCTTATGTATTATAATATTTATTTCAATACCAGCCTCAATTTTAGTATTACATAAAAAGACTGTATAGCATTTAATGATTCAATTCTGTGAGAGCTTGACTGTTAGTGTTAGGTAGAAATCTCAAGATATGTTATCATCTGGTATGGTACAGATAAATCAATAAGCTGACTGGTGCAGCTGTGTATTTTTATTCCCATTTGCTACCTGACTGTGAATAAAATATATTTATATGTGGCTTTCATTAATGTATTAACCTCACGTTTTTTAGTTATAACTATTTTTTTATATATATAATACCTGTGATTTATAACTTGTTTTTTAGGTGTTTGTATGTTACCGCTAAAGCGTCCAAAAGCCGTTATCTAACTAACCTGCAGGTATTGATTTGGTCCGTTGAAATACCAAATCACGAATTTTTCCCACCTTTCCTTGGAAATAAGCACATTAAGGGCTTCAATATTTAACAGTTTGTTTTGATCATTCTGTCAACTAATTTCTTAATTGTCTTGACTTAATTCTTTAGAAATTGAAAATTAAATGACATTGTTAATTTTCTTAATTGGAATAATACTTTAAACTGTGTGATTCTTGGTATTTTTAAAGTAATTGATGATTGATTCTATCAACTAGTTGTTTATCTGTTGTAGTTTGATTTTTTTTTAAAAAAAGCAAAAAATAAATGCATAGCATTGTGTTTATTTAAGCATACATGCTGTTTATTAAGCATACAAAGATTTTATTTTCACTTTAGTACTGCTTAATAAGTTATGAGCCAATTATGCTGCCCACCTTACCTAGGAAATAAGCACGTTAAGGGCTTCAGTATTTAAAAGTTTGTTTCTATCATTCTGTCAACTAATTTCTTGATTGTCTTGACTTAATTCTTTAGAAATTGAAAATTAAATGACATTGTTAATTTTCTTAATTGGAATAATACTTTAAACTGTGTGATTCTTGGTATTTTTAAAGTGATTATTGATTTGATCAACTAGTTGTTTAACTGTTATATTTGAATTTTTTTTTTTTTTTTAGATAATGAGAAATAAATACATAATGTTATGTTTATTTAAGCATACATGCTGCTTATTAAGCATGTAAAAATTTTATTTTCACTTTAGTGAGTGCTTAATAGGTTATGTGAGTGCTTAATAGGTTATGTGTCAATAGGTTATGTGCTAATTTGAAAAATAAAAAATTTTTGGTACTTTAATGAGTCACCTTAGTTATCTGCACATTAGTTAGGTAATTTGTAGAATAACTAATTTCTAAACTTTAGTGGTAACATTTCACCTTTTGCTTTATAACAAGCAGCTTTCTTCTTATAGATAGATGCCTGCTTGTGTTTTTTTTTTTAGCGTTATTCTATCTTATTATTAATTAAGTTGGGGGAAATTTTATGCCAAAAGTTTAATAAATATTAAATTGTGTATGATGAGGCAAGCTCCCTGACCCAGAGCCAATGGAGCACTTAGTCAAATTGCCAAAAAGTTGAAATTTACTTTAGCTTGTTAAAATACTAGAGAGTGGAGGTATTTCTCCATTTGCTCTCTTTATATTAACAAATCGTTAAAAGTTAAATAAAAAAAAATTAACTTTTTGATGAACTTTTATTTGTAATAAAAAAATATTACATAATACTGCACCAGTTGTATATTTTATTACAACTTTTTCTTAAAAATTAAATTTGTAAGAAATATGGAATAAAAATTAAGAATCTGCAATTTAAGTAGATTGGTTTGTTCTGATCAGTAAGAATGGGCCACAATTTTCTAAACCAGAATTGACTGTTATAATCTATAAGTTTTTAATGTGTACTACTATAGATAATTTTTTACATAATTATTTTATGTGTTTGTAAACAACATTTCTAGAAAAAAGTATTATGATGTCATATAGAAATTATGATCTGTATTGCTTGATAAGTTCTTAATCCATCTAATGTTTAAAGTTGAAAAGATTCATAGCTTGCTCCCCTGAATCGTTATTATAAAACCTTTTATTATTGCTAACTATTGATGTTGAATCAAAAGATAACTTTTAGTGAGTCTTGTAGCTTACTATTAGATTTTTAAAAAAATTAACTATACGAACTGAAATCTACTGCCTAAATTGTTAAAAGGTTTCTTCTAGAGAATTTGAAAAATTTGTTTGTTAAAATATAAGTAAAAAAATTAAGTTTTTTAATCAGTGTGTTATTGAATAATTATTTTGGTATTACAGTTTATCTGTTTAAAGAAGAGGCAATTATGAATCATTGCCAGTTTCCTTGCTTGATAAAATTTGACTTTGACAATTTAACCCTTTTATGTACCAAAAAAGTATTAGATATTTAACTTTCATTTAAACTTATAATGTGCTGGTAGTCCCAAATTAAAAATTTCATGAAAAATTTGAATATAATATTGAAAAAATATTTGTGAAAGTGTAAAATGGGCAAATGGAACAAATTAATGGGACAAAAAATTATATGGAACATATTTAATGGAACAAAAAAGTTCTGCACATTTTTTATTATGTTTTAATAGTTTGGTAAGTAAAATGTTAAATCAAATAACTTATAAAGGAATCATCTTTTTTCTTATTTTAAGACATAAATTATGTTATTAATTCACCTCAATTTGCAAGTTGTTGCAGTTTCTTTCTGCAATACTTTCAATACAGAAGAAACCAAACCTTTGCGCTGTAACATTAAATGTTACAGCACAATTTGCTAAGAACAATAAATATGATAAGTAATTTTTTTTATTCAATTTATTGCTGTTTAGTTCTTTTTTAATTTAAACTCGAAAATATATATCTATTCGTAAATTGACCCCAAAGCCACTTACTTTATTGCGAGAGATTCAAAAATATTTTTTACCATAAATAAGAGTTCTTATGAATTTGTGATTTCCCCCTTTTTTTATTCTTTTTTTTTNTTCCTTTTTTTTTTTTTTTTTTTTTTTTTTTTTTGTAATAAGCACCCTTTTTTATTCTACAATTAATGCATCCAAAATAAAAATTTGAAATGCACTTTTAAAATATTTTTTTTTTGTCTTCTTGATTTAACTAAGAACTAATATTATAAAATCTGTGATGTGTTTTTTTTTTTCTGTTCATTCTTTGCTTATGTGAATAAAATATATTTATATCTTGCTTTCAATATTTCTCTTATTTTATTTTATACATTTATTTTTATTTTTCTATTCACAAGATGTTAACCAGAAAGTTTTTTTAAAAAGAATATTAAAAAAATGTATTTGAGATAATGCAGTTGACAAAACAAAATATTCAAATTATGTACCATCAAAACAAAGTAATGATATTAAACCTCTTCTTAAATATTTTTATGAATGTCTTATAGTAATGTTGTCTTAATTTTTGACATCCAGAGTAAAATATTGCTTTTCTGATAAGTAATGGTCAGTAAAAATTTCTTTTAATTATTCAAAATAAGGAAATTTAAATAATATAATTTTTGAAGAGGCGCATTGGCCAACAACAGTATTGTTCAAATTAGATTTAGGCCTCTCTTCCCTGTACTCTGTGCAAGAATTGAACATACTAAATTAAAATAATTTGATATTTTAGCAAAGGCAAGATTTATGGTATGTATGCCAACTTCCTTTTAGCTTCCCCAGGGACATCAGAGAATTCCCCTTTTCCAAGTCAATATGGTAGTAATCACCATATGTTCCTAATTGTATTTTTTTTTTTTTTTTTTTTTTTTTTACTTTTTTTTTTTTTTTTTTTTTTTTTTTTTTTTTTTTTTTTTTTTTTTTTTTTTTTTTTNTGGCATTGATTCCACAAGGTGCTGATAGGTAGTCTGAGGTATCTGGTACCAAGCGCTCACCAACTGGTCCTGCAATTCCTTCACATTGTGAGGCGGTAGCGTGGCAGCACGAATTTGGTTTTCCAAGTAGGACCACAAATGTTCTATTAGATTAAGGTCAGGTGAATTAGGGGGTCAAGACATGACTTGAAAGTCACTGGAATGTTCCTCGAACTAATCCATGACGATTCGACCCTTATGACATGGCGCATTATCCTGTTGGTAAACACCATCCCCCGCAGGAAAAACTGTTGCCATGAATGGGTGAACCTGGTCTGCAACTATGTTCTAGTAGTTTACAGACGTCAGGGATTGTTCTATGAGGATTATAGGTCCTAATGTGCCCCATGAAAACATTGTTCCTTGACGAGAAAACTTGGGTGAGCCTATTGTTATAGATGGAGGGTGGTCATAATGTAATGGCTCTTCGGTGTATTGTAATCCAGAATTGTACTTTAAGAACAGTCAAATACTTTTAACTACTGAGCAAGAAAAACCCTGTACAAAATATTAAATGAGCTGGCCATCTAACTTGCTGTAAATTAGAATTTCTTAAAATTTGCGTGTAAAAGATTTTTTAATGTTTACTTGTTAACATTGTCAGACAAAAAACATTTTTATTATTTTGTAGTTTATATGAGAAAAATTTACTTGTTAATATGTACTGATAACCTTAAATTATGAAAGATTAAATTGTTAAAAATAACTTTATAGTATAACCTTATATTAAATTGGAAACGGTTTTTTTCTCTGTTGTGTTTCCTACATTTTTAAAAATTTTGAAATAAATAAAGTGGAAGAAGCTGGTAAGTGACAATTTCTGGAACATAATATAAAGTGCTCGCATGACTATAATTATGTTTATAACAAAATTTTTTTGTTTTCACTTCAATTCTAAAATAACTAACCCGTATTAGTTTTAAGTATGCATGATTTTTTATTTCAAATTGGGTAGTAATAAATAAAATCAAGCTAAGGATTACTAGCTCCGCCTACTAAAATATCTATAATGAAATATGTCGGATACACTTTTTTCTTCGTATCCTGATTATAGACACTCTTAAAACATAACTTACTTGGTTCTTCCATTTAACTCTTTAAACGTTCAGATTTATATGCGACAACATCTAATTTCTTCCTCTATTTTTATTTTATTCCATCAAGTCAAGCTGGAGTTTTTGAAATGTAGATCTTGAGAAAAAGAAATTATATTTTTCAACAACAATGGATAAATATATATATATACAGGGGAAAACAGCATTTTCTTTGCAAGAGTTTTCGAGAAAATTAGAATTTATTAAAATCTTTTATTAAGTTCATAAATGAAAATGGCTCTTTTTAATAAATCCGATTTCAACTCTGTAGATGCGTTTCAGCGGGTAGTATATCAGAACATATGGTTGAAATTTCCAAGTCTTATAGTTGTTCCGCAGCAAAACAAAATTGTTAGTTGAATGCGAACTTGAACACTCAAATAACGGCGAAGGCCCTTAAGATTTTTAATTGAGAAATAATATTTTCGACAACCAAGTAATATTATCAAATGCTTTATTAAATAAGACAGTTTGATGTTTAATAATTGACAATTAAAAAATAACGCCAGTTTACTCTTACTGAATGGAATTGAATTGGACGGATAAAGGCCTCACTATCTTCAATAGAGCTTAAATCCTGCTCAGATTGTTAAAAAACTTTACCTGACCATGCTGAAATCTAAAGTATTGTTGTTTAGAAAGAATAAATTGTCCAATCGCATCAGTGTTCTTTTAACCTTTCCGTCATTATCAAAAAGAAAAGAAACTTACTGCTATCAGCACCGCGCTTTTAAAATGATTTCGTTTCGAACACTCTTGCCTTTCATAACTCAAAAATATACATGACATTGTGTACACATAACATAAGAAATGAAATTTTACATATCTTTCAGAGAAATGATAAGAAATTTTCTAAAATAAAAGTGATATTGATGCCGATTTTAGTTTCTGAATTATTTAAGTATTTTTTGTTTTTTTTAGCTGTGTATTTCAGCGATAACTATTCTCAGGAATTTTTTTTTTTTTGCAGCCACTTATGCGTGCGTCTAAACATCAACATTGCATCTCACTTGGATTGAATTTCGTGTTAGTTTTTGAGTAATTAAATGTTTTTTAAAGTAAAATAGCCAAACAGTATATTTTAATCAATACCTCTGGGGGTACTGATCCAGGAGTTTCCTTGTCTTCTGGATTGGTTCAAAATTACAAGGCTACGGAGTTGAACGTAAGTAGTCGTAAACCCATGAAATTGGGTCGGCTGTTCAACGACAGTTATAAAAACTTATATAAAAACAGTATATTTTAATTTCAAAAAAATGAATTATTTTAATTAGAGGGCTCAACGTTAGTATTTATATAAACTAATCTATAGAGATTTTTGAAATTCACCCTTTCTTTCTCTTTTCTGTTCTTCAATGAATTTCTGTGTTAATGAGAGAGTGTAATTATAGCAGTTTGAAATGAAAACTCAAACCACATTAGCGAAATTAGCCAAAACTTTATGAATATTTAATATATAAGTTTTAAATTTGCGTGTCTGGAACGATATCAATCCTCTAAAGCAAGTCGTAGCTTCTTATATTACAGCATTACTTGAAATTTAGAATGAAGGAATTTCAAGTATGAATTCGCTCTTTCAGATCGTAAAGCAATTTGAAAAGAATTGAGCAAAATCAGTTCCAGAGGTTTGACCCACACCCTAACAGTATATCATTAATTGATCATGTAAGAAATTTAGGTACAAATGATAAACGGGGTGTTTGATTATAATGAACTGAGTAAACGAAACGATCAGAAAAGAATTACGCAACCAGTTCAGGGGTTCGGCAAACAACATCGAGCAGAGGATTGAAAATCCTAGTACAGTCGGACCTCTATTTAACGAACTTCCATTTTGCGAATTTTTTCAAGGAACCAAGAACATTTTGGAAATTTCTTCGTAAAATAACTTCCAAATTTTGGTAAAGGAATTTTCTATTCACTTACCAATATAATTTCCGAAGTGAATTTTCTATTTAACGAACTTTTTTTCGAGATCTACTTTCCCTATTTCCCAAAATATTTCAGAACGTTTCAAACTTGTTAACGTATTTAATGGGGGAAATGATCTCGAATTGATTTTCGAAGCCATTTCACTTTTAGAAAAGCAGTAAAATCCTTTTCCCTTTCTGTTTGCATTTCAAACAAAAAACTCAGACAGAATTAACGGGTCTCATCAGTAGTCATTAAACTTAAGAACGCACGTTGTAATGTATGTTTAAAATTACTTTGCAATTAAAATTTTATATAGCGAATAAATGCAGCTATAATTTTATACATAAATTCATCTTTTTTTAGTTGAAAATGTTATAGCATGGCTGTGTAACACAGGATAATGTTTTGCTCTATTCTTACTTTCCAAGCAGATTTCTTTTATGGCTAAGATTTATAAAATAAATAGTAGATTGATTGATTGAATGTAGGGTTTAGTGACACAAGATCCAAATGAGGACATTCTGCGCCAAACAGTACGGTAAAATAAATAAATAGTAGATACTAGTTTACAAGATAAAGGTGTATCGATTGCTATTTTAATTATGTCTAGTGTTTATGAATTTAAAACCTGCTTTGTGTCGTTTAAGTATTTCAAAAGGTGATTTTCTATTTAACGAATTTTCCATATTACGAACTTATTATCGGGATTTAGCGACTTTGTTAAATAGAGGTCGGACTATATATTTAAATAAAGTTTAGAAGAAATTGAGGCATGAAAACTATTGGATAAAATGAAGGCGAAGCGAATAAGTGAAGCGAGCTGAAATCCTGAAGCGACGTTAAAAACCGATAAGCAGTACGGTGGTTAGTGAACGATTACGAACAAAAAAAGTACAAACTGAATACTATATGGATTATTAAAAGCAATCTATACGGTATTTTAGAATCAATCTGACCTCAGAAATTAATACCTTTTCATATTTCTGTACTTTTCTGAACAATGTAAGTTCCACGCTCTCGACGAGTTACCTATATGCGTAAAAGATAAGTCCTTATCCATTCTGATAAGGTAATCACAAATTTTGAAGCTACTTCAGAGACCTTCTGTTTCGCTATATGAAGTTGTTTCAATAAAATGTCAATAGGTTTATTTTGAAGTAAATGAACCAAACGGTTTCTTTTTTTACCAGTTAATATGTATTGGTAAATGAAAACTATTTCAACTGATAAAATGGCTCTGTTGAAGCCATTTATTTATGATACTTCCCCAGTGTCGGATTTTAATGTTAGCAACTGGAATTTCGCAAATTTCACCACACTGTGGATTAAACTGCCTACCCATGAAATTGCTCTGAAAGTTCTAGCACTTCTACCTATCATGTTTTTAGGAGTTTTTGGAAATGTAGCTATCCTTGTTGTTATGATGCGAATTAAGGTATGTCTTGGTTTACAATGTATTTTTATATTTTTTTCGCTGTTCATTAGGTTGTTATAAAATTAATAACAATTTGATAATATTTATTAAATAATGAAAAAGTAAAACATCCGCGCTACAGCTTGTTGTGAACTAGGGGAATCATGGAAGTTAAAGTTCCACAATTTAGTGTCCAACGACATGATTGTGGTAATGTTTTCAGCATTGCGCACAGGCCGCCTTTACTTCTCAGACAAGTTGGTACCCATCGATCTCAAGCTAGGTGGACTTCAAGCCGCACTGGGGGGTCGAACCCCTGTTCTTCATAACGATATTTCAGTGCCTTAACCACTGACCCATTGCGGCTTTATGAATAATAAACAATTTAAAATGCCTTTTTTCCAAATTTAAAATAATAAAATATGTATTATGATTATTAATTGTGATTTTAGATGATCTAGTAAAGCATGCTAGTACAATTCAGATTTAATAAAAAAGGTTAACATAAATCCGAAATCGGTTATATCATGATAGCTAAGCAGTGAACATGAAATGTTATGTGCCTTTTTATTCATGTGTTATGTTATTTTGAAATATATACTGTTAGTAATATCCTAAAAACTAATACTTATTAATTTTAATTGCCTAATTGTTCAGCATGATTCTTCGGTACAACACGATTCGTGTTGAACCGAAGAAAGTGAAAGGCATTCCGTTTCCTCATCTGTGTTGCACAGTAACTACCTTTCGCGTTATACAAACGGTAGTCACTGTGCAACACAGTTGAGGAAACGGAATGCCTTTCACTTGAGTCATTACCCTGTACTCAATACTTGATCTCATCGGGAGAGATATTGGGAGGCTAGACGCAAATTAGATTCTACGGACTGTACTGTAGGCTGACTTTATTTCCTTTGTTCGCTGCCATTTTGTTACTGCTTTTACAGTTTTTCCCATGTCATGTCTACAGTTGTCTTTGTAATCTGCCACTAGAAATAAGAAGGAAAAAAATATGAATAGTTAGAGAATTCGATTAAGCAGCCAATTATGTTCGATTAAGACCTTATTAAGCAGCAAATTTATACTATATAAAATCAGTTATTGAATATATATTTGGGTGTGACGTATGGGTGTGGCAGAAACCTACTTCTTGGCCATGGATGATGCCCCTGGAAAACAAAAGCAATCGCACCCCTTACCTTAATGGCCTGCGACAAGAACAATAATAAACTTATACTAATAAAAGATGGCATGTTTAACAAAAAAGTGTCCCAAAACTTTGCGGTGGTTTGAAAATGGAATTAAAGGGAAAAGTATCTACAAAACTATTAAAAAATGCGTTTTGCTATCCGTCAGACCATTATAACTAAAAATATGTGCACTTAAGTTTGTTAAATTTTTCTTCACACAACACCACGTTGTTTCTACAATTAGTAATTATTTTCAAGACATTCTTTTATAGTTTTCTCATTGAGAAGTATCATTTTTTTACTAATTTTGCAACTTAGTGAGAACAAATCACTAGTTTCCTGAGCAGAACATAGAAAAATATACATATTCCCTTGCTAGTTGCCTAAGCAAAACGCAGCAAAGCATTCATATCTACCTCCCTTCGCTTTTCGCCAATTGATGTATTAAATTGTCGTATTTAATTATATTTTTAGGGCATGAGGACGTGTACTAATATTTTCATTTGTAACATGGCGCTAGCTGATCTAATGACGATTCTATTCTGTTCATGGACTATCATCGTTGTTGATGCTTATCAAAACTTTGTCCTCGGTGAAGTATATTGCAAACTCGATGGATTCTTCCATGGTAAGAAGAAAGTTTTTAAGCTAAAATAAATCTTAAAAACCAAGATAAAACTTTAGTTGACTTTCAGTTAGTGATTTTTAGTTTTTAACTTTACAAATCAACAAGTGATTTGTTATTTTAGTTTTTAGCTTTACAAAATGTAAAACATATAAAAGAATTACGGTCGACTACTGTTTTTCAAAAGGGCAGCTCTTATGAGGCGATTTTGCATTTTACTGTATCGTGTGCAAACATAGAATAAATTCCGACATTCAATTCAGCAATATTTTGACGCACACCATGCATAGAGCAGAAAGCATCATTACCAATATTGATTCATAATCATAACATATGGTTGACATATGATAAGTCATTGGCACATAAAACATATTGATACACAAGATAAGTTGGCAACTTCGTGGCTAACTACAGACGTTNATTGTCCTTATCGCCAACTGGCGACGTAAGTTTGCCACATTTCGGCGTTTAGCTTGAAATCGGCTCAAACGCAGCAGCCGCTGCACAATCAAGAGCCATAATATGTTATAAAAAGGGTTATTTAAACATAGGCTGGTGGTTATAACAGTTCACATCCCCACTCCACAAAGGAGGGGGTGTGGACGAAACTGCGGATGGTTCTGGCAGATGTTTATTGGAACATGTTATTCAGCAAGGGACATGCGAAAACCATCGGTCCCGCATTAAATACTACAGAGAATGATTTAATTAGGTTCCAGTCGTACATACCTTTGTAACTCTACGTATTATGGAAAATCATTTAATGCTTCCTAATATGGAAGTGAAAGAGGAACAAGATTCTAAAAATAACTCCTCCTTTGAAATATAAATCTAATTATTATTCAATGGTATGTTTTCAGCCTTGAATTCCCAAAATAGAATATCTCTACGCTTACTCTTTAAGAGAGACATTTTATGAAGCCGAAAGAGTTTTAATTCTTTTATTAATACAAAAGTATTTATTTTTAACTCCGTAGCCTTGTAATTTTGAACCCAATCCAGAAGACAAGGGAACTCCTAGATCAGGTATTGGAAAAAGGTCTCGTGGAGGTCTTTTTGATGGAACTAACCCGCATTTGCGTTACATGGAGAGGTAGACCACGAGAACCTCTTAGGGTTCGCCTGACGGCAAGGGAACTCTAATCCATGATCCGTTTACCACTGAGGATATTTCACGTCAGTACTGTGGTCGGTGCAAGCCGGATGCAGAATTCGTATGAATCAGTCATCGCCAGGATCGAACCCCGGTTCACCTCATTGGGAGGCGAACGCTCTATCCCCTGAGCCATCGCGGCTCAACTACAGGCTTTAGAAAGTAGATGGATGGCCATTTAATTGTTTCTTCCCCATCACCATCAAGCTTTGCGTTTTATAAATTATACCCCAGAACAAATGGCATAGCTTTTAAGTTATTATTTAGGTTACTTCTTATATCTGAGAAAGGCGTAGAAATAAAAATAATGAGAAATTTTTTTTTCAAAAAAAAAAACACTATTTGAATTATCGAATATTAACACTTTGTTTTATTAAAAATGATTTAATAATTTATCGTAGTTTTCTTTCAGTAACATTTTTATTAGCCAGTGTGTTTTCTCTCATCATCATTTCTGGAGATCGATTGCTGGGCATCGTATTTCCCTTTTCCAGGCGATTGAGTAAAGGACAAGCAATTGTAATTGTTGTGGCAGCATGGGTGGCAGCTATGCTGTGTGCTTCGCCTACTGCCATCTGGCGTTGGCAGCAGAAACGCAAATGGAACGATTATGAAGAAGTAAATTTGTGTTTTTGTAATTCCCTAAAGATTATCAGCAAGAATATATCAGTGCACTTAATTTTATAAATTAGTTACTGATGTACTTAAGACCAAAATTTATTTGTCGCTTCCATGGGTAACTGATAAACATTCACAAAGCAAAACAATAAACATATTGTAAGTATGCATTGCATCTACACCAAATCTAGAGGAAGGTGGGTTAACACCGAGTAACTATGATTCGAAAGCTAAACTTTTTGACCTAAATATAACCAAGATATCCATTGTTGAGTTGTGTATATATCATTCTCGAAAAGTCATAAATGAACTACTTTTTTTATATCTCTGGGGGTACTAAATTGGAGATTGATCGTGCTCTAGATCATGTCAAAAATTACGAACTGTAGAATAAATGAATGGAGTATGAATTTGACCTCCCTGTAAAGCAGACTGACGTGCGTGTGACTGAATTCGCATTCTTGGTCATAGATGGCGCCACTGAAAAACAAGAAACGCACCGTACACCCTAAATTTGCTAGATTTCCCATAGCAGGCTTGCTGGCATTGGGAAGTGGCATAACAAACAACACTTTTTTTAATAAATTATTTTTTTTTTCTAGAAAAAGTCAAACCACCCGGTCTTACCTTACTAGTGGGGTAAACCAGGTACTTATGTAAACACTGAGAAATTTAGAAATACTGGAAATCCAGTGAAAAAGTAACTGAAATTCTATTTTATATGATAATTTAAGAAAATTATATTCATAATTTTCATGTACTGTAGTCAAGACTGGATTCAAGGACCGGAGGTATGAAGACAATTGTCACGGGTTCCCGGAATGCTGAGGGTCCCAATCAAAATTCCTTACAAAAATTTAATGTTTCACATTTATTTAATGTTTGTTTCTTTTAAAGAAAATGGTATTAAGGGATTTCTAAATTCCACAAAATAGGAAAATAAGGCTTTTTGTAATTTGGAAAAGGGCCCGTAAAATCTTAGTTTAGCCTTGAATGTAGTTATCTTCCTCCTCCGCTGCACTGCAACTTTGGTAGGCCCAGCATAGACACAAATCAAGAGGGAGGGGCTACCCAGTCCCGTCTTACCCCGCTAGCAGAGATTATCGAAACGAAACAGAATTGTTTTACTATTGGGATAAATACTTATTGTTTGTTATTGTATTGCTAATAAGCTTGACTAAAAATAATTTTTATCGCTGCAATGACCTATATATAAATAAAGAGAGCTTAAAAACAAGAGAACATTAAAGAGTTGACATAGTAAAACAAAATTCTTAACTACACAGAAGCCGTGAATTAATCAACAACTATACGTCAATAAGGTAGGTTCTTTTTCTTGACAAGTAGAATGAAATTCAGAGTTTGTTCGTTAGAAATCAGAACTAATTTCGCCAAAAAACAAGATACACGTACCCGCTTTTACCGTATTCTCTCCTACTATACTTTTAAAATATTTAGCACCTTTTTTATTATTATTATTTATTCGAGAATTAGTTTTTTTTACTGTTGAATGCAAGGGTATAATTGAATTTTCAAACTTTTTGGATTTTTTTAAAAAAGAATGTTAAAAACACTATAACTAACTTCTGCTCGAAATAAGGGGCGTTGTTTTTATGTTTATTCAATTTAATTGTATCTCGCAATCAATAGTGTAATTTGGTGATTGGAGTTTTGTTTCAAGTAAGCTTTTGTGCATACTATTCTTACATATTTGTCTTGTTTTTATTGTTCTGTATTTGCTTTATGTATTTTATATTTTGTATTGTATTCTCTTCCTGGACTTTGGTAAAACCTTTGGGGAACAGAGAGAGCAATTTTAGACTTTTGTCGTGCTCTCTCGATAGAAAAGGTTTTGCTTTTATGACTTCCGGAGCTAGTACCCCCTGAAGACGTCAGCTTCGGTTGTCATATTTATCCTTTTATTTCATATCACATTGTTTCTTTTATAACTAACTAGCTAATAAATTACATTAATGGCTGATATATAAGTTGCATTAATAACAGACATATAGGTTGTATTAATAACTCTTGTAATTCATTTATTACTTAACAGTGTAAAAGTTATTGCCATAAGGTGTTGATTTTACTTTAAGCTGTCAATGTAAATTCCAAATTTTAGAAGACAAATATGTCCTCTATCAAAAAAATCTTATCTGGATATTCGTCTACTGTTTTGTCGAAAAATATTTGCGTCACAAAAATAAATAGGTCCAAAATTTGCATTTCTTGAAACATTCTATTTGCAGATATGGTGCAACGAAAATGGATTTCTGCTGAAGTACTATTGGTTGATGATTCTCATACTTCTAGTATACATGCCTTTGACCGTCATGGCTGTGGCGTATACAGCTATTATTCTTCAATTAGAAAAATACGAACACCAGCTTTTCCTGCGAGAACATCCCCTGAAAATGAAATACAGGAAAAAAGTAAGAGCTTATTGCTGATTCTTGATCATTTTTAATGTAATACCATGAATTGAAATTGTTTTAGTTTTGGTGTATCTAATCATGATAATTCTGCACAAAATTTCTATCCATTCACTGATGCATGGAAAAAGTGTTTGTGTAACTATTATACATCAAAATAACTTAATAAGTCATTTTAAAATACATTTTTCGGTATACATTTTACGTTTTCGATATTTTAAATTCTTAGTTGTTATCTGAAATTCGTGCCTAGTTTACTCTGATTTAGCAGTAGTCAACTTCATTAGATTAAAAAATTAAGGTAGAAGAGTCTAATGTTTAAGATAGAATGTAAGGTAGAATGTTTCACGCTTTTCAAAGAAACACCCATTATGTAGACAAATACGTAATGTATAAAGTTAACTGTTAACCAAAGAGAATTCCTATCGTTCAAGTTGTAACCGTCCTTATAACCAAAACATGAACATTTACGGCATTTTTGTTCAACATCAAAAGATACCGCGTTCTAACCCTGAATGAAGGCTGGGATTTTCTTTCTAGTGAAGAAGCAAGTAAGAACATCATTACGCAATAGAAAAGGTTGACAGAAAATTAATGGCCACAGAGACAAGACAGTTATAAGAGGCAAATGTTCTGAAAACGGAACTACTGAGACCCCACCCATAATGTGTTGTCTATTTTAATCAGAGTCAGGATAGACCCAATGATACTAAACTAATTCTCAAAAGCATTCAAGTATACAGCAGCTGTTGTTGGCGCGATAACTATTGGGAAGTTACAACTATTGAAATGTTGGCAATTATTATAGAACTTAGGTTGAAGTTTCATATGTTATGAGTTAGTTTGTCAAATGTTTTCGTGGATTTTACAATAATTATATTATGTCTAGTATTGTATTGTACTTGTAATGTAACTAACACTACAATAACACAACGCCAATTCAGTAGTATGTATGACATGTTAACTCGTTTCTATCTTGGGGTACCTTTTGATAGATGAAGGTTGATAACGTCGGCAATCCAGCCCCCACATTGGTGACCGTGGACGATATTTGAACACGCTACCTGGACTAACACGCCCACTTCGATATGAACAAGCCTACGTCGATGGATGGTGCATATTTAACAGTTAACTTGATATTTTTGACTACGGCATTGTTTTTCTAGCACAGTCTTGATCACACACCACTGGAACTTATAAACACTTGACTGCTAATAGCAACACAGGAGCTATCACGTTCACCACCGTGAACTTAATACAACTTTCACGATCAGCCCTCAAAGTTCGGTGAGCTTAATGCAGCTCTCTCGGTCTTTTGCGAAACGGCTATGAATCAACTAGTGATATCCATTCATCGAATCCTATCCTAAATGAAATTCTGATGGGGGAATAATATAGTGTAACTACCATTACAAAAATACAATTCCAAATTACTAGTATATAAGATGTGTTAACTCTTTTATATCTTGGGGAACGTTATGATAGATGAAGGCTGACAACGTCGGTAATCCAACTCTCATGCTCTTTTCTTTGATCTAACTATCGAAAAATGAAATTTTTTATTTCTTCATTCTTTTTTTTTTGTTTTTTTTTTTAATATTTTACTGTGTTGTTTCCTTTAAAATTTTTAGCAGCGCAACCACAAAATAATACAGCATCACAATTCTTTTAAAAAAATTATCCTCATGACAACACAATAGAAGGTCTTATTAGCATCCTCTAATATGCATCTAATTATAAGAAAATTATTAAACATAAAATAAGGTACGGATAAGCACATAATATTTGACACCGTTACGTCCGCAATTAAGATTTTGACGTTTTATGAACGCCTTGCATGAAACATATGTAGTTAATTCATCATCATCAATGGCTCGACAGCCCAGGGTGGGCCTTGGCCTTCTCAAGAAGTTTTTTTTCAGGCTAACCTTTTTTTTGCTAGTGTTCTCCAATTTTTTGTTTTTAAGACCAAAAGGTCTTTCTCCAGGCCATCTATTGCGTAGTTAATTAGAAATAGAAAAACGGTGATGTTCTTATAGTTTTATTTTATCATGTAACAGAGTTGATCACGCGAGCTATTTGTAAAACAATCGAAAAGAATGTCTCAAAAATTTATTACCTTTCAAGTAAAAATATTCCCATTTTAATGTGTAATTTTAAACAAACGGAATAATTTTAGTAACATTTTCTTATTATTCATAATTTATAGGTGATAAAAGTTCTCTTCATGTACGTCCTAAATTACCTCGCCTTCTGGGTCCTCTTTCAAATTGTCGTATTGTATCGTTATTTCAAGGCACCTCAGCAAGAAGTAAGCACATTTCAGCTTTAAAAAAATAATATTTCAATTTAAATATTGCGCAAATCATTTTTTTTTTATTTCTTGTTTCTTATGGTTTATGAAAACGACTCATATAATTTGTGAATTAATCTCTTTCAGCTTGCACCATGGTATAGGAAAATCTATTTTCCCGCCCATGTTCTAACATATGCACAAAGTGCGATTAATCCCATCATCTACGGTGCATGCAACGAAAGCTTCAGAAAAGCATTTCGCATAACATTCCGTCGCTGTTTTTTCAAGAAAAACAAAGTGTCTCCTACTCCTCCTATTTATATTCATTCTCCTCACAGAAACATTCGACCAGCCAATAAACAAATTGAGGTACGTTTTCTGTTAAAATTAATATGAATATAATAAATAAAACAAGCTTAATGACCTAACAGGCAATGGCTGGGCATTTAATAAATAAAATTTTTCTGTATATATAAAGGTAGGATCACAATGGTCCCTGACGGCAATGTCTCAGTGTATAATTTCTAGTGCGCATGTCCAAAAGTGGTGTTTCAACTCACCTGATGGACAAACGTACTCCGACGTCAAAATCTACATCATTAATCTATTCTGCGCATTCTCAGAAATAGCAATTTTCTGGGACTCAGCATTCAGCGCACACTATGAACTAATCCTAAGTATTTTATTTTTATTTTATAGCTGTCGTTGAACGGCCGACACACTTTTTGGGTTTACGACTACCAATGTTCAACTCCGTAGCCTTGTAATTTTGAGCCCAATCCAGAAGACAAAGGAACTGTATCCTGGATCAAGTATTGAGAGAAATTTGCCTTAGTGGCGGACTTTTTTATGGAACCAATTCGCATTTGCGTTGCATGGAGAGGAAGACCTTGAGAACCTCCCTTGATTAGCCTGGCGGAAAAGGGACTCTAAGCCAGGATCCTTCTACCTATGAGGATAATTCACGACAGCACTATGGGCGGTGTAAGCCGGAGGCGGATTCGTATCGACCAGCCCTCGATGGGATTCGAACCCGATTCACCTCATTGGAAGGTGAACACTCTGTCCCCGGAGCCATCGAGGCCTCAATCCTAAGTATTGGCGTAAATAGGTAGACTATCTAGCCATTAATGACCGGACACCCCTTGAAAGGCAGGTGGACTCGTCCTGGCGGAATAAATATGCAACCTGTGGTGGGGGGAAGACCATTCGTAAGCAGGAGACGGCCATACGAGCGTTAACAGTGAAAATGAGTGGACGGTGAGAGCTGAATGAGGAGGAAAAGGGCATGATCATAGGCTCCCATCGATTTGGTCATTCCATACGTGCCATCTCCGACAAGTTTCAGATACATCCGTCAACAGTTGGTGACGTCGTGTTGAAATGGGAACGAAAGGGAGTGATAAAACCGCAGTCCCGACCCGGCAAGCCCAAAATAATGTCCGACAGGGATCGACGATCTCTTCGACGTGCAGTGAAGGCAAACCAACAAATGTCGTTGGACACTGTCGCTACCAGCATCCGGGCTGCATCTGGCAGTGTTGCCAATACACGTACCATTCGTCGGGAGCTGATTGCAAAAGGATTCCATGGACGAGCAGCAGCACATAAGCCAAACATCTCTCCATCAAACGCCCGCCACCGATTTCAGTGCTGCAGAGCACGTCGCCAGTGGACAGTAGAGCAATGGAAAAGCGTTATGTGGAGTGATGAGTCACGCTACATGTTGTGGCACTCTGATGGACGGGTGTGGACCTGGCGAATGCCCACAGAACGGTACCTACCGGAGTGCATTGTCCCCACTGTGAAGTTCGGCGGTGGAGGAATTATGGTGTGGTCCTGTTTTTCATAGTTTGGCCTTCAACCCTTGGTGTTAGTGCGTGGAACCCTGAACGCAGAAGGGTATAGAGACATCCTGGACAATTCGGCGCTTCCCACCCTGTGGCAACAGTTCGGTAATGGCCCGTTTGTGTTTCAATACGATAACGCTGCCATTCATGAAGCACATGCCATCACTGACTGGTTTGATGAAATGGGGGTGCAAGAACTTGACTGGCCATCCCAAAGAACCGACATCAATCCAATTGAGCATCTCTGGGATGAGTTGGAGCGCCGGTTGAGGGCCAGACCACAACGCCCCAAAACCACCACTCAACTCTTCGCCATGTTACAGGAGAAATGGCGGGCAATACCTTCCGCCGTGTACCAACACCTAGTGGATAGCCTTCCTAGAAGGGTTAAAGCTGTGATTCGGGAGCGTGGCGACCCTGCGCCCTACTGACTTGATACTAGCACCTCATGCATCCGAAATGAGAGGTGTCCGGTCATTAATGGCCAGATAGTGTATGTGTATATCCGGGCCACACTTTTCGATACCCACTTAGATGTCCCTGTAAAAGCGAATGACTTGTAAAGGGACAAAAAAAATCAATTTCAATCACTACCCTTAATATGTATTTTTAAAATCCTTGCAAAAAATGTGGTAAAAAAAATATGCGTATTACGCATCGTAAACTAATATTCAAATAGGTAAAAAAGACAAATGCTACAGAAATCTCTTAAATCAATGCTGAAGAAGAATTAATAAATATCAAAACAAGTTTGATTTCTGGGTGAAAGTTAGCGCTGCAAAGTTAATACTGTACCAGCGCTGCAAATAACAAAATGTTTCTTTTTTTAAAGTTCAATTTTGATTGGTATCCTATATATTGCAGGAGAATGGGGGTGAACAGCAAGCACCAAGCACACAAGAAACTGAGTTGAAGGAGACGCCAAACAAATCCACCGAGACACTCATCAGAAATCATCACACCAAATAATTATTTTATCAATGTCAAAATTACCCTGACTTGTTTTAGTTTACTGACTGATATTGAAATTTCTTTAGGAATTTTCCATTCGATAGTTCTGAAAAATTTCTGTTACTTTTGTTGTTAAAAAATTGGAACCGGTTATATGTCCTACATTCGGTTGTCCGACAGCTCAAATCCTCGATTCCATTTTTCGGACAGCTCATTTACCCGATAGGTACGTTTTCCCAAATTTACATTTGCTCAACATTTTATTTTCCCTACATGTATATTTGCCCGAGAGAGCAAGCATGCAAGAGAAATAAATATAGAATTTTTTTGTCGGCAAACGTTTTAACCCTCTTAAATAACGCTTGCAATCTTTTAAGCAATACTTGGAACCTTCCAGAATTATAGTTAATTCTGGGTAGCATTATAGGGTAGAGAATGCACTGTTGAACTAATGATAGTTGTTGGGCAAAGTATAGTGCTGCTTTGAGGAGAACTCCTCCAGACAGAAAGTCTGAGCCTGCTTGCTGCTATGGTAACAAGCGAGAGCACATTTCTGAAGGGGGTGAAATGGAAAGAAGATGTCGATTGGTTTACTCACGACGACCTACGCTAAGGTTAAAAAAAAATTATTCACCCCACACCCCTATTCGAAGTGACCTTACCTCGTAACCATAGTACCCGCCACGACGAGAGACGGGTGTCTCGAAGAGTTCTCCTGAGAGCCGCACTATAACCTATCTGGCAAACGTACCTGTGGGGAAAATAAGCTGTCGTGCCAAACGGGTAAACGAAGTCGAGCAATAGAGCTGTCCAGCAATCAATTGTCGAGGAAATGTATTAGACCTTCAGAAATGTTTACTTTTGTTAAATCATGATTTGTTGAATTTGTCTTCACTCTGTCCTTTTCCAAGACCTATTTGCATTAGATATTTATATGTATACAGTAATTACTCTTTATAGAAATACTCTGTGAGAATTACTGTCCGTACCTATTTTTCATTAAATAACAAATGAAAATTCAAAATATCAGGAAAAGTGCGTATTTTAAAAAGACAAGCATTAAATTAATACAAGGGTTAAATGAAATATAAATATAGCGCTTGATAAGGTGATTTGTCTAGAATTATGGACAGTTTCTTTCTTGTTCGATGCTGTATAAGAGCTTAATTATATAGTAGTGTATGCCGAAAAATTCAAAGCATCATTAATCTCTAGAGGTAGTGGAGAAAAGTTTATAACGGCACTAAGAAGTATGCAAAATCCTTTTAAAATTAAATTGATATCTACTGTCTAGTTATGTGCCCAAAAGTTGCAAAAAATTAGCATTAAAATGCTTCATTTGTACAAAATACTGTATATGTTAATATCTTAGCCACTCTAACGCTACCAAAGTTTGTTCATTATATGCTAATTTTATATAATATATATCACACTTACTTCTTTTTGATGATATCCAAGTACAATTGATTAATACACTAATTTCGGTGATGTTTATCTAGTAGAAAATATTAACTTATAATTATATAATTTTTTACATAGTCATTAATAAATTGTTAATTACAAGTGCTATCAAAATCCATCAAATAGTTGATAATTTTTCCGCACTACAACTTAAAGATATAATTTTTATTCTTCTTTTTTAAACATTTTTAGACTAGCTTTTAGAGTTTTCAATCCATGTCGACAGAAGATATCAACTCTAGCTATAAGATTTTGCATACTCCTAAATGACAATAGTTGACAATTTTTCCGCACTACTATTTAAAGACATAAAATATTTTTATTTTTTTCATCCTACTCATATAGATTTGCCATATATCAAATGTAACTATATCTTGCAATTTATTTTAGCTGCATAATGACTTTTTACTTTTTTATAACATTGTATTATTTTTCTTAATTTGTATTGTTTAAAAACAAATAAATAAAAATTTTGCTTAATAATTTTATATTATATTATTATAAGTGGAGTTGAACAGCTTACCCAATCTTGAAATTACGTTTATCAATGTTTAACTCCGAAGCCTTGTAATTTTGAACCCAACCCAGAAGATGAGGGAACTCTTGGATCAAGCATTGGAGCAATAAACTAGTATTCGTGAAGGACTTTCTAATAGAACTGATCTACATTTGCGCTACGTGGAGAGGTAAACCATGAAAACCATTATCACTCATGATTAAGCCCAATGAACACTTATCTTTTTAAATACGTCTACAAATTTCATTTTCTTATTTGGTAATGTGTTTATTATTATGACTCTAAATGCTGAAGCAACGTTTCAGGAAAAGGAAAAGCCTTCTTAGTACATGAACGTATTTATCCAATACCAATAATTGATATTATTTTGTAATTTGAAAATTAATTATTTCCATTTTAAGTTTAATGTTCTCTCATGTTAAAGTGAGAAACCTTGATTATGTTTTTACGATTTTACAACCTTTCCTCTAAAATGAATTTAGAATACAAAAATTGTTCAGTACATTTTTATGACCTGTATCGATGCAGGTTATAAAAAGATGCATTATACATACTCGTGTAAAAAAAAACTTTTAGAATTTGAAGAAAGATGTAATTTTCATGCAAAGAAATAGGCACATAAAAAGATTCCTTTGTAAGTAAGTTTTTTTAAGATTTTGAAAGCTTCCAAACTACTGTACATAACTAAACATCTCAAAAAAAAATAATAAAACGTTCCAAATTTTATAACTAGTTCCTCGACAAGAAGCCGATGCAGTGCACTTCGATTTTCTTCAAAAACAAATAATCATTTGACAACCGACTTATCCAAAAATTGAGTTTATAATTTCCATTTCCGTGAGAAGTCAAAATTCTTCTCATCAAAATTTTATATCATTTTAGTTAAAAAAAAATTTAAACCGAAATGATTAAAACAAAATAAATTTAAGAATTATTTTATTCGATTAATGATTTTCAGAAACTTAGGGTACATTCTTATTAGATCTAGTTTGACCATTCTGCCTAAAATGCACCAAACAGATCTTCTATTTCTTAATGCACACTTAATATAAATTTTTGTTTTGATAAAAAGTAACAAAAGAAAACACAGTCACAGAAAGTTAGCATAAAAATAAAAAGTTTCTTTTCAAAACATTTAACTTAACACAAAATCATTTGTTTATTAAAAAAAGAGAAGGGAATGTTTGAGTACTCTAACTTAGCTTTTTGGCTGATCTTAGCTCACTCCAAAATGTTCAGACGCGGCAGTTCGAGGAAACGAAAAAGTTTAGTAAGAGGTATTCCATACTTCCGTTTTTGTTGTAAACAAACCATTTTGTGTTGAATTAAATTGTTGCGAAAACAAGCATTTAATTTAATACTAAATATTTTCCGACATTCCACTGACTGTATTTTTTATCGTAACTTTTTCATGAAATCAAAAATTTATATGAAATATTCATTTAGAAATTAGGAATCTTATTAGTACTTTTTAAGCAGAAAGGTCAAACCAGATCTAGTAAGAATGTTACTTAAGTTTCTAAGAATCGTTAATTGAGTTTGATTATTCTTTAAAATTATGATTTTTCCCGTTGTTTGCTTATCTGACAGAATTATTTAAAATATTGCTAAAAGAATTATTATTAAATAAAGAATACTAGCTTTACATTGAAATTATGAACTAAATAGTTTGAAATGTCAGCAGCCAAACGATTATTCATGTTTCAAAAGTTCAAGGAATTTGGAGCTCGCAGCAAAATCTCCATTTAAGCAATTCACCAATATCTCCATTTTCTCTTAAGATTAAAATCTTTTAAACCTTTTCGACTGTTTTCGAACGAAAGCTTCAACTCAAACAATTCGACCATTATTAAAATGTTTGTGAAGAAGCTGAAAATTAAAAAAATAAATAAATAAATAGTTTGTAAGAACATAACTTGTAAAACCAGCAATCATTATAAAATACCAAACGATTTTTTTCCCTTCTCTTCTTTGAAGAATAATTTAAAACTGTGTTTTATTTCAAGTGCGTATATCAACTTACTATACAACGTCATGAATAAAATTGAAATTCTCCTATTACTTATAATTGGTTATGTTTTGAAGTACCGAACGCATGCTGGTGTATATAATAGGAAGACTAGTAAGTACTCTGAACTGAGTGGGTTTTTTTCATTTATTTTAAATTTAGAAACTATTCCATTTGACTATCGTTGATATATAGCTTGAATTATATCAATCGAATTTTGGTTTTAGTCTAGTATTTACAATTGAATTGTAAATTGTCCTAATTGAAATGCACTTTCTTTTATGAAAAATTAATTTTCATAACATTTGCTGAAGAGCAAATTAAAACTTTTAGTGAAGTGTGAAGAACTTAATAAATTTTTCATCAAATTTTCTTTGTGGTTTAATAACTTGACAAATGACATAGCCTAACTGATAAAAATGAGGCATACTTTTGAAAATATAAATTTTCATTGATTTACACACACGTAGAATATTTTCACAAAAAATATCTAAACTCTTTGTTGTCATGATATGATTTACAAAAATAATCAGTATTTTGAACAATTTAGTTACATACCCGCATATATAACTAGTAAAACACCACAATTGTTTTAAATTGATAATTTTTATTACTAATTTACTTATAAGCAATTTTCTCAGCCTTAAAATTTTTTAATTAAGAATTTTGATTTATATAGGTACTTTTTAAAAATCTTCAGCCTACATTTTATTAATAAATTGTAAAATATCAAGCAAAACATGCTAAACACCGAGGGGAGATATTTTTTTCAAAATGATATAAATCCACCTCAGCTTTTCTTAAAATGCTAAGTAGATTTAAAATAGAGATAATACGAATTTCAGAAGCACTAATTCGATTACCCTATGTCCTGACTAATGTATACTAGAAGTATATTTTTTAGTAACGTTCAGTTTATTTATTTGCTCTATTTTGTGCAGTTTTTCTTGAGATACGCATACACTGTTAAAATCTACAATTAACACATTTCCTGTTGGTTGATTGTGGTTTCTGTGGAAATCTATTCATATTTATGAAAATCACTGATATATATTTATATTTCACTAATTTAAGACAAGAGTAACTATTCTAAGGTTTGAGGATATCTTAGACATTGATCGCTATGAAATAAATAGGCTAAATGCTATAACTTGTTTCTTATGTAAATTTACAAAACTTTTAAATCAAAACTTAAGGAATGACATTAAAACATGAGCCTAAATTAATAAATTATTTATTACTAGGAGTTATTGTTATGTTCGAAGGCTTTAAGACTTGGGGAGATAATTCCTTCTGAGTCACCATACGGGGTTTTGGAAAACCAGTCACATGTAAAAAGAATCTGGTAATTAAATCTCTGTTTATGTGCATCTTTAATTCGTAGTCCCAAATCAATATCCTTGTAAGTTCGTTGCGACAAGGTCTGTAAGCAGGCCAAGGGCGCTCCAACATGAGAGCTGCTTCCAATGCGTCCATAATTTTGTACATTTTTGGTGATGCATACGAAGTGTACCAATTCACATATTTCTTCAATTCTGGGAAATAATTTTCTCCATAAAGGCGTATGATAGTGTCATTCTCTGAGGCCATTGCGGATTCGATGCTTTTACCTATTGATTTACTACTCGTTAGTTCAGTACTGCAAAAAGAAAAAAAAAGCATTACTTTATTCAATTGTATTAAATTGATATAAAAATCCGTTCTTCATAAAGTTAAAACCACTTTTAAATACAAATATATCACATGAAATAAACATACAAACATAACGGTTGCTCTAAGGAAGCATAGTCTTCGGTGTCAAAACGCAAAGATGAAAAGTAAGTTACAGCACATTAACAATGAATAATATATTCACCGATTTGGATGAATAACACTATAAAATTAACGATAAAAATAACGAATAATTTTACGTAAAAGAAAACAATAATATTCAGAAACTAAACGTAAGGAAATTAAGTTAATATGTAGGGTGTTGTTGTGAAATGACGAACATATTTACATTTTTACACCATCTGTTGTTGTTGTTTTTTTCATTAATAACTTATTTTGAATTTTTAAATGCTTCCTTTTTTCGTATTGATTATATTTGATTACATGGAATATACTTACTCAAATAGCTCTGGTTCTATTGAAATTACTCGAACGCCCCATTCATCCAGTTCTTGCCGTATGCTGTCATTGAATCCAGCTACAGCAAATTTGCTCATCACATAAGGAGAGGCATGTGGTACAGAGATTCGACCTGTAAATAACGCGTTGGCGTTATTCATTTATTTTGCATAAATCCATATAAAATAAAGTTAAAAAAAAATTGGGAAACACATTCAGAATAAAATGATCAAAATTGTGATTTACTTTTTCAAAAAGGATCGAATATTGAACTGATTTTCGAAAACTTATGTTCTGTTTTGTTCTTGTCATATCCTGGCACGCGTTCAATTTTTTTTTAATTCTATGACATTCAGATTTTCTGATTCATATGTCATATTGCATCCCATATCACAGATAAATGAAAAAGAAAATACAATTGAGTAATATTTGTCGCAATGTGCGAAAACTTAGTGAGCCAGAGCGTGACCCTTTGAAACAGAAAGCAGCCAGCACTGACATCCCATTTAAAATTTTGAGCATAAAGTAAAAAAGTCCTGCCTGTGGATACACCATATAAAAAACCGTGTATAGTCCTATGATGGTGTATTCGAGAAATTGTGAACTCATCTGAGAATCACATTCTATTCATTCATTCTATTCATTCAGTCATTCTATTCATTCATTTATTCATTCTATTCATTCTATTCATTCATTCTATTCATTCATTCTATTCATTCATTCTATTCATTCATTCTATTCATTCCTCTCAGTATACTTACCTTTGTGTTTTTGTTTTACTATTATTTCATTGTATTCGCAATTTTTGTAAGAAACTATAATATGTATAATAATTTTAATGAAAAGTATTATTTCCTATAAATTTGTATTATCATTATCTAAGAAAGAAGATTTTTAAAAACAATACCTAAAATACTGGTTAAGTTCACAATTCTTCCTTTGGACTCTCTCAACAATGGCAGAAAAGTCTTGGTCATTCTTACTACACCCAAAGCATTCACGTCAAGGCATTCCTTGTAATCATCCATACTCGAAAAGTCTACAGAAAATCCTTTCTGAATTCCTGCGTTGTTGACAACTGCCCACAGCTCTGAAAAATTTAATTATTATTATAAACTGTAAGAATCTTTTTTTTAAAAAAAAATTTCTTTTATTTTGCAATACCTAATGTAGATATTAATATAATGCGATTTCAAATCCGTGAATGTGTTTTTTGAGAAAGATTTAATCCTTTATAAACCTAAATTAAGTATTTGGAGCATAAAGCGAATAAAAAATCGTGTGGTGTAACAAATCCATTACAGATTTTCATTTATGTGTGGTATTACAAATACACATTAATTTATAAACAGCAGTTTTAGATACCTTTTCTTGTAGATTTAGAAGTATGAATTCAATTTTAAATTTATGTGAGGTAAATATATAAGATAAATATATATATTAGAAAGAATTTATGTAATGTTAAAATTTATAAAAAAAAATTATTATATTAAAATTTATTTAAGTATAAACATTTTAAACATTTGGTATTAATTTATTTATTTTTGTATATTTCAAAAGAATGTAATATTTAATCACTCACAGAACAATATATCGTCGGTTATGATCATCATCTGGTGCTAGAAGAAACCATTACCTAAAAACTTTGAACAAAACATCTCAAAATCACGTATTCCAAACTGGCTCAAACAAAATCCTGTGAACCAGTGAACCAATTTATGGGAAATATTATGCAATATTAAAATAAATCCACTTATTTAAAATAAAACACAAAAATCCCACAACCGCATTTTCAAAACTGGCTGACAAAATATCCTTGGAATGTTAAGTTACACGAAATTTGAGCACAATTTATTTATTTATCGGGAAGGATAACTATATATCTTCATGTATTAAAAATTTGTTGTTGTTGCATGAAATTTTTTAATGTTTTTATGTTAAGTACGTATTCTCCTTCTTTAATCTGAATTTGAAGCATTTGACTCGCGATCATTTTTTTTAAAAATAAATTTTGGTAAATGATGATTCAGAGATGGGTTTCAAAATAATAAAAAAATATGTCAGTTCTTGTCAACATCGTAGAGAAAAAATTCATTGCATAGTTTTCCTGGAAAGTGATTCCTCGAAATATACCTTAGTAGGCTCGATTATAGTATATAATATATTCGAAATATATTTAACTATTTTTAAGGCCCTGGTAAAATGTTATTGAACGTAATACAGGGTGGTTTATTTGGACAGTTGTATAACTGTTGGAAAAACGTTTCAAATAATTGCAACGCGAGTATTATAACTGATGCGAAACATTACTTGTTTTCCCCAAGTTTTTAAGAACAAAATCCAATGCTTCTTTTACGCTTTCTTCTTGCCTGACATCCAACTTGAAAACTTGCAAATTCTTTGAAGTATCTTTGTTGAGTTCCGTTGCGCCCGTCCCAGATGGATGTAAACAGCTTGCAAAAACTTTGAAACCTTGAGTGGCCAGATTTCTTGCAAGAATGTTTCCGAGTCCTTTGTCACAGCCTTAGAAACAAGAAATCGCCATAAAGTATTCAAAATTAGTGAAGAATAAAGAGGACATTTTTAACAAATAAAATATTTAATTTTATCCCATAAAATGCGAAAAATTACTCGATTTGAAATTTTTAAGTTGTAAAAGAATGGTTATTAACGCACTTTAAAAAGTAAATACTATCGAAAAATTTTAGCTCTGAGTAAATACATGCAAACAGAATTTATTTTATTCAAAATTTAAATTTGTTAAAAGCCATTGTTTAACCAAATCTTTAAGCCAAACATAATTTATAGTTATCTTAACGCAATAAGATTTTAAATTTTCTTTAATGGCTCAATTAATAGCGAACTCAATAGATTTAATTAGGCCAATGCTCCTTGTGAATCATTCATAGGCTAAAAACTCTTTTTACTCATTTATGGAAGAATTTCATTAAAAAATACCGTGATATTACAAAACAAAATATTGTTAATCGAATTAACACATTTCAATATCGAACAGTATATCCATACGCATTGAAACAAAAAGCTATTTTGATATATTTACACACTCTGTAGCACGCAAAAATGAAGTTTTTAAAGGGAAAGGAGAATATAAGTGAATATTTTAGAAATATAAGTGATGAGCGTTTAGTTTAGTTGTGGCTTTGCATTCAACAGATTAAAAAAACTTATTTACGCGTCATTCCTATAGCGGCTCAACGCCTTTGCTTAGTATTCCGAAATTATAATAAGTAACAAAAACTTTTTTTCAAATTTTGAAGTTACGCTTAGTCAACCAAAAGTTTTAAATGCTAAAATCCTTCCAATATTTAAAACACAAAAAAATAATGAAATTTCTATTTTCTACCTAAATAAAACTTCTAATTCGTATGAAATTCATTTAAATGCAATTAAAAATTCCATCTTTATTTTTTATTTTTTTAAGAGAAAGAGAGAACCTTTGATTGTTCATTATTTGGTTCGCAATTTGACTATTCCAAGGATTTTGGTTTATATAAAGGCTCAATCACATTTTTAATTGTAATAAAAGTAAGTTATGAAAGATTGCTCTGAGCTTTTAAAAAATTATTACATTGAAACAAAACTTACCTGTAATTAAAACAGCTTTGCCACTGGGATCTACTTTTCTACCTGAATATCCCCATTTTAACAGCAAAGAATGGGATCCTAATTTTGTAATAACGATGGAAATAGCATATAATTAATGCACTTTTTCTTCACAAATTAAGGAAACTTAAAGTACTTCTATAAAATTGAGAAAGATTTCTATACATAATGATATAAAATAAAATAAAAAGCTTAACATCCTTAATCAAAACAATTGTAATAAGAAATTATTAAATTTAAAAAGAAATCAATGACGTTAGGTAAAAAGTTGATCATTGAATAAAAAATGATAAAACTGGAAGCATCTCAAAATCTTCTTAGCAGGGTTTTCGAAGCACGAAACAGAGTTTCGATGTCTTAAATTCCTGTCAAAAATTGTTTCAGCTCTGTAAGAATTACATTTTAATTGAAAAGAAAAAAGAGAAAGAATTATATTTTAGCAACGTGGAACAACAACAACAAAAAAAACGAACGAAAGAAAGAATAAGATTTTGTTTGCTTATCTGCTTGTTTAACTGTCAAAATTATGTTTAAAAGGCGCAACACCATTCATTTTAAATTAAGTCGATACTGCTAGGTTTGCGAGAAAATGCAAAATTCTCGCTTAATTATTTAAAAATTAGCTTTAAAACAATTTTTTAACGCATTTTTAATGCAAAATATATTCAGTGAAAAATTACACCCTGCCATCTACCATACTTTTCAAGAAAAAAGAAATAAAGTAAAAAAAAATAAGAATTCTCATTTGTGCATTATCTTTCGCCTTAGCTTTGAAATTCAGATGGGTGATGTTCTCTTAATAAGTATATTTATTTTAAAGTAAATGGTATACAAATTAAAATTGGTATACAAATTATCTAGATAAAAAAAAACTTTATTTTCTTATCTTCTGTGCCTAGGTTATAAAAAATTTGCATGCAAGGGTTTACATTATTATATATTATACTCATTTTAAGTAAACAAAATTATATATTGCAATTAAATTACATATAATATTAAATTTATTTTAAATTCTAACCAGTTGTTTGCTTTATTGAAGGAATCACTTGTCTTCCTTATAAAATTTGGTACTTACGTATTATCGCAACCAGGTTGGCGCGATTTGTAAATTTGAGTAAGAAAGTATGAATAGAAAGAAAATGTGCATTTATTAATTACAGATAATTTTTAATACAGTTTCTTACATTATTTTATTCATAAAACATAATATATTATTATGTTATAATAATATATTATGATAATATAATAACCTATTAAATATTATAATATATTATAATAAAATAATATATTTTATAATATTTTATTCATATAACACGTAGGGTTGCAGTAAGTAGGGTCGCCAAATTTGGCGATTTATGCGAATTTTGGCCTGGTTGCGATAATACGTAAGTACCTAAAATTTTTACTATTTAAGCAGCACTTTAAAAGTTTATTACGAAGTAACTTTTTTTTTATTTATTTTTCTTAATATGATTACTTATCTGTATAAAGTAGCTATTCAACTTGGAGCTATATTGTATTACTAAATCTTTTACTAAGAAATTTTTGATAGGTGAAACTGATTAGCTCGCCAAAAATGGGGAATTGGTGAAATTGTAACTAGAACACTTTTACAAATACTTTTATATGTCATTCCCGATGAAATAAATAGTTGAATAATTTTAATTAGAAACTAAATGCAAAGTTGAACAACAAGCAAATGAATTTTCTTTAAATCTTTTAGAATTCGTTACATAGCAATACAAATTGTATTAATTATAAGGAAAGTTAAAAAATAAATTTCGCATCCAAAATAAATCTTTAAATAGATAAATTTTATTACCATCTTTAACTTTCATATGCGCTGCTTTTAACAAAGCTAAATATTTTTGAATATTCATATTTTTAGTTTTAAACATCAATCGAACTTCGGCAACGTATAAATAAAGTAATTGTTTCATGTCCCTGTTAATAAAATATTTCAGTCATGCTTGTCTAAGCCTTATGAAATTAATTCCACCAATAAGAATTCATTACAAAGCGGGTTTTTTCCCCCTAACTCCTCCAGCGCCTGACTCGCGTGCTGGCAGTCCCTGTGGTTACGAAAATAAGTTAATTCGAATAGGAATTAGTACTTCAATTCTCCCTTGTTAAAAATGGTTATTCTATCGTTTCCTTGACAGTGGAAAATCTTAGATTTTCAATCTGGAGGAGTTCTCGTGATAGCTAGTCAGTATACTCTAAAATAAACTGGTGTATCTCAACGCCAAAAATGGTGTCAACTACTTTACATCAAAACTCTCTTAGATCTAAGTGATTCACTATGCCAAGAGCCAAGGATGAGTTCCTGGTAGTGTGGAAAACCAGAAATTTTCTTTTACACTACTTGGTGTAATGTAGCCGCCTTTGTTTTCATTATTCATTAACACTAAAATTTATGATTATAGTAAGATATAATGCACAAGTGAGTCAGTAAAATTATTTTTATGACATACTACAAAGCACGAATTATTAATTTAGGAGATGCATGTACGCAATATTTAAAATAAAATTAGTTTTTAAATCAAAAATACACATAGCGTACACATACTGAGAAAATATTAATATGAATTCAGAGAGAGAATATTAATATAAATTCGGCTTAATATGAATTTGTTATTCATAATTAATAATGCAAAACATTAAAAAAAAAAACACCAAACTCTTATTTTCTACCAAATTTATTTTAAAACGCACAATATTTTTAACAAACACTTTCATTTTACATCTCTTTCATTAACACGTTTAGGTTTTATACCACCACTCATCAAAATCTTCATTAGAACATTTTGATAATTCGGTGGAAGTACCTCATACACATGCATTAAAATTTTATTCCAGAACGTTCCGCAAGGTCTGTATACCACGTCTGGATACACTGAACTAATGGCTGAGTCTATACACTCAATGACCAGATGGATATCAGTCGATGCCTTTTGCATAAGAACTTTCATATCTTGTTTGTGGGCTTCAAAGTATTCCTTCCCATAATCTTCTAAAATATCCGCATCTAATGAACCAACCATTATATCAACTAAGCGATCGATATGCTCCGCATTTATCAAATTAGTCCTAGAATGAAAAAGAAAAAGCTTTGAATAGCAAACATAGCAGCAACTCATTTCATGTATACAGTTTATTTCACTAGATATTAAAAACCATTATTTACGAACGAAAATTAGATAAAGTTAGTTGTAAATTTAAAATGTTGTCAAAACGCATCCAACAGTTGAACATTTAAACAGAAAAAAATACAATAACTTTATTAAATAATACTTATTATATATTTTTACCACTTTAATATGTTATTTTCTTTTCAAAAAATATGTGCATGTATAAATTTATATGGTCCTAACTCTGAGTGTTTTAATACAGATAAATCTAGAAGAAATCGCCAATTCATGTCAAAAATCACGTGCTCTGGTTGAACCCTATAAACTTGTACCGTGATTAATAGTTGGTTTTGAAAGAATTTGTTGAGTTTTCGAAACAGTTATATAGAAATTTCGAAATCTAAAAAGTAGCTTTTCTGTAAAATAAATTATGTATAGATGAAGATTTCAGGCTTAAATGTTTAATGAATTATAATTTCGAAAAATAAAGTTAATCTTACTGAAATTTGTCATTGGCTAAACTTAGTATTTGCCCGAAACTTATTCCATGCTACTATTGTATTTACTTAGTTAAAAACACTTCGATACGTTGATTTTCTGTCACTTTTCTTCAGATAACGCGTTTAAGTTTTCATGAATCGCTGAACTCAGCAGACTTCAGTACTATAATGCTTTTTTTAAAAATGATATTTACAAATATATCACATTTTGCACTATCAACTTGCGATAACTGAAAAAACTTACCGAAAAAAGTCTGGTTCAATAGAAATTACAGGGACTTCCCAAACATTAAGCTCGTGTCTTAAGCTATCATTGAATCCAACAGCTGCAAACTTGCTTGTCACATATGGGGACATTCCTGGAAATGCTATTCTTCCTAAAAAATAATTCAACGTTATTGATCAACTATAACTTGCTTAAACGTTCGGTATTGTTACATAAAATAAATCTTTCCCGCAACAGCCCATTGAGGGCCAAGGGGGGTCAAGGGTCAGGAAGGTTAAATCTCCCCAATTTCATGGCTAGCGTTGGCAATGTGATCAGCATTGCTCACCACCAGCTTTTAATTTCTAGGCGGAGTGATTGCAATCGATCTAAAGTTAGGTGTACTCCATGTCACCACCCGGAATCGAACCCTATACATTTCTTTTACTTTCGTGTCATTGCAATATTGTTCTTAGCGCGTCCATAAAAGTATTCAGATCACAATATACACAGTCCAGTCACATTAATGTGACCACCACCTACTTTCGACTTCAACGTGAAATAAGCAATCACAGAAGGCAGGTGGCAGCACATTACAGTGGAGTGTATATAAAGGATGTTCTAGGGCAGTGTTTCCCAAAGTGTGGTACGCGTACCCCCAGGGGTACGGGAACAGTTTAGCGAGGGTACGTGGAAAATATT
>NC_092205.1:72029966-72033275 GCF_043381705.1 Parasteatoda tepidariorum | reverse complement strand
ATTTTTTCACCATGTACAATCTAAATAGCTAATATACTTTTTTAAAAGCCAATAAGAACATTGGTAGAATTCTTCTACATAAGTACAATACTATGTCTTTGATGATAAAATACTATGTCTTTGATGATAATATATTATGTCTTTGTGCTAGAACATTGTGTTCATTGGCGAGCGAGCGCAGCGAGCCATGGTTCACGGCGTGAACCACATAGGATAACGCAGCAATTCTCGGGGGTTGGAGAGAGCTAGCGAGCAGGGGGCGGAGCCTCCTAGTTATGTAGAATTGATGAGAGGGAAAACCTGTCAAAGGAAGTGTTAAAATTTACCCACTGTTCATAAAGCAATATAAAATTGCAAAATCACATAAATTTAATGTTTTTTGCAAAAGATAGTAAATTGGTACATTGATTTCTAAAAATGTCCATGAAATAGCCAATTTTTATTTTAAATAATTGCTTAAATATTTCTTTAGATGCATCATCTTGCACTATAAATTATCAGTAAAATAAAACTCCACGTGACAGTTAAGCGGAAGCATTAAAATGCAGGATTACAGTTTTTTGTAGCTATTAGCTGATATCAGAACAAGAGAGCTATCGATGGGGAGAAAATGAATAATTCCATAGGCTTGTTTAAAACAATTTATGTATGACTTAAAACATATAATTAGCTCATATTTGTTGTACATGTATTGCTGATAAAATATATAGCCATATATAGCTAATGATGTAGAGTTTGAAATGAATTTGATTTGTTCCATACGTGTAGTTTTAAATTACTTTTACATGAAAATCATAAAAAAATTTAACTGACATACATTTTTAACACTATTATAAATATTTTATTATAAATATTTTATTATAAATATTTTATTATAAATATTTCATTATAAATGTTATTAATAATATTATTATTATAATCTATTGTTACAATACATCATAGAAACAATCAATTATTAGGCTTATAATATGTGATAGGTCAAAGTAAACGGCTAAAACTATTAAAATTACTAATTCTATTAAAATCGCTAATTCTGAAAGCATTTTTCTCAACTACATAGACGCATCAGGCATTATTTTGTTTTATTTATTTATTTATTTTTATTTTAGTTTTTTTTCCTTTTATTATTTTTATTTTATTTACTTTTTTGGGGAAGAATATCGACAAAGATGCGATTTTATGCATCACAATCAGAAATATATAAGTAAATCTGTCATTCGTATGGTACAAAAGCTTTAAATTTTAATCTAATTTTACCAAAGTTTCGAGTACATTTTCATATTTTAATTATCATATTTCATAAACAAATTACGTAAACAATTCAAATGTTAAAAAGATATTATACACATTTCAACTGTTTTTCACCCGTAACAGAATAAAAACTGTTGTTTCTTACAATAGTTATGTCTGCTCAGTGCTACCAGGTTCCATTACGTTTGAATAAAATATTATGGCGATAAGGCTCTTTTTTGAAGCTTTTTATTAAATTAATTTACTAATATTTCCTGTGGTATGGCGTTCTCTTGAGCATTATTTCCTGTGGTATGGCGTTCTCTTAAGCAATATTTCCTGTGGTATGGCGTTCTCTTAAGCAATTTTTAGCAGTTTGGAAATTGTGAAACGTTAAATATACTAACCATAAAATACCACTTTCACCCAATATTTTTAAAGTGATATCACACAAATATTTTTTTTTAATTAATTTTAAATTTCTTATCTTCAAAAAAAATTTTAATTAAAACCAAACAAAACAAAAATTTTAATTAAAACCAGAAAGTCACATAAAGCACAGATAATTTTGCGAAGTAGGGTAAATAAATATTATTAATAATGATAATTGTTTAAATCAGATTTAATTGGTTACCTGTAAGCAACGTCACGCTTGTGAGTGTCAAGCCTGGCTTCTGAATCGACAAATGTCACAATTTATCCACCATGACGTCACTTGCAGGTATCCAATTGCAAAATCAGACGAATTAAATTTTATGTTACATAGAGAATTAATGCGATAAGGTTAAATATTTTATTTATTAATGCATTTAACTAAATACAAAACAATGCTTTAAATGAATAAAGGACCTCCATGTCAGACAATGTAATTAAAATAAGAAAAAAATTATTTACTTAACCATGACAATTTGCTTGTAACAAATTCCAATGCCTTCTGCACACTTTCCTCCTTCGTAACATCGAGCTCTAAAATGTGTAGTCGCTCAGAACACTCTGACTTGAGTCTTGACATATCTGGAGCAATTGGATTCAAAACACTGGCAAATACGTGATACCCTTTGGAATCCAGATATTTTGCCAGATGAAATCCAAATCCAGTGTCACATCCTTCGAAATTAAGCATCATAAATTTAAAACAAAGAACGATGTCAAATTTTGAAAAGTGCCACAATTTATTTTTTTCTTCTTTAATATTTTGAAGGAAAAAAAATAATAATCCTGACATTTCGACTCAATAAAATCGGATTATCACGTATCAATTTGTATTTTTAATGGTCCAATAATAACTTACTAAATATGAATACCATTGTTAATGCTACCTAATGGTTAAGCTACGAAATCAGTTACATTACGTTTAACAAACATCAAGCGAATTCATTATAAAATTTAAAATAATAGTTTTTTTTTTCTAGAAAGCTCTTTAATCGATTTCATTAAAAGTTTTAATTTAGTCATTTAAAGTTGTTTAAGCAAACCAGTGCACATGTTTCAAGGTTTCTGGTTCAGTATTCATTGCAGGCCTCTTTAAAACTCAAAAACTGTATTTTTCGTATTATGTAGGCTACTTGTAAAAGCCTTTTTCAAACTGTAATTTACGTTTTGATTCTCGAAATATTAATTTTCATAAACATGCTAACTTCATAACTTCAAATTATTTTATCAGTGCATATTCTTGGAGTTAGCTAAATTAAGAATAAAATTCGCGAACATTTCAAACATATGTACTTAAAATGCCTGCAGATTTATCTTTATTAAATTAAAAAACATATCACTTTATTTAAAGCATTTCATTGGATAATTTGTTTAACTTTCATTTTTTGAAAAATGGCTGAAGATGAAGGGGTATTTGTCGTTGAACTTTAGTTTTGACATAGTACACAATACATTTAAGTCCTTTTTTGCATCCTACGCACCCACAAACCTTTACCTTTCTTGTCCTCAAGGTGGAAGAATTTTGTGACACTATTTTTACCCTTATATACCTTTATACACTCTATAACAAAAAAATCGACGCACCAAGAAGGAGTTGTCCGATTGAAACGAAAATTGGTGGATAGAACACGAGTGGAAATGCAACTA
>NC_092205.1:72017939-72029757 GCF_043381705.1 Parasteatoda tepidariorum | reverse complement strand
TGGTGATCTGGCAGGCCAAGGAAGAGTTTGACAAGCTTGCAGACAGTTCATAGCAACACGTGCCGTATGTGGTCTGCCATTGTCCTGCTGAAAAACCAGCCCAGGGCACTGCAAAAGGAACAGTAGCAAAACAGGTCTTAGGATGTCGTCGACGTACCGCTGTGCAGTAAGTGTACCTCTAATGACGACCAAAGGGGTCCGGCTGTCAAAGGAAATGGCACCCCAGACCATAATGCCTTGTTGAGGGCCGGTGGGGCGTGCAATAGTGAAGGCAGGATCTCCCCTCTGCCCTGTGCGTCTCCAAACACGTCTTCGATGATCGTCAGGATACAGTTGGAAGCGGGATTCGTCGCTAAAGACTATACTATCGAATGATTACTTCTTAGACTATCGAATGATTGCTTCTTAGTGCGTCGATTTTTTTGTTATAGAGTGTATTTAAAGTTACCTAACTTTATTAAAAATTACCTAAATCAGATTAACTATTGAACAAGGCTTTCCGTAAGAGCTCACGCAAATGAGTCACGAGCACTTGCACCCTTTGAAAATTTAGTGAAATAAAAATTTATGTAGAAAAACTAATTTTGATGCATTAATTAAATTAATAAATAAAAATTAATTTTTAAATATTAATAATTTTTTTATTTTAATTTATTGAAATTTTTCTTTTGTGAAAATGTGCCACACTGAATTATAATTCCTATAGTTAGAAACTAGTGCAAAAGCTCCATTTTTAAATTTTATGCATTGATTATCTAGTGTGTATTCGTCGTGTGTCACACAAATAATAATAATAATATAAAATTTAACAAAATAATAAACCTACCATTTTTTGTTTCTGCTCATACACTGTTTCATTTTAAATAAAGCATAAGTTTTAACGAATTTTTTTTTTTAATCTATGTTAAAAATTTAATTTTATTCTAACAACTTTTAGTTCAGTTGGACTAAAAGATGCATTAAATAAATTAATAAGCATTGAATAAATTGGTTAAAAAAAAATTAAAAAATCATTATACAGATTTTTTTTTTTAAATTTGTATGCATATTTTTTTTTTACATATTATAATAAATATTTAAATACATAATTTAAATTTTCAATAAATATTAAAATTAATACTATTTAAATTTTGCACCACTCAGAGAAACTTTTTGCGGGTGCCCTTCTCCTCTTCTTTTTACACATATTCATTCTAACAGTTCAGATAACTGCGTAAATGCTTCTTGTGGGCAAAATGCTTAGAAAAATAAAATACATAGGTATAGGATTTATGTTACTGTTTTGGACAATATTTTTACTTTACTTCGCATATCTTTAATGAAAACAACTTTAAATACATTTTTAAATTAAAGCAACTGCACTTAACCTCTAGCAATACTTATATTGTATAAAAGAGAACATTTTAATATTTTCGTTTAAAAACTATCATGAATTATTTAAAAAATGACAAGCAATGTAAGAATAAAATATATTTTTTATTATTTTTTATTCTTGCTTCAGAAAAGAGTAGAAGTTTTAATAGAACAAAATAGCAAAATACGTCATTGGAAACATCTCAATCAAGAGTTAGAATTCGGTTAAATTTTAATTTACCTCACTTTTTTTCACTTTTGATCGGTACATACATGATTTTCCTAAAATGTCTTAAATAATAATAATTATACTCAAGTTTACTCTTTCAGGTACTTATATTTAAACAATTTGTGAAAAGCAAGCATCAATTCTCACCTGTTATAAGAACTGCTTTATCTCCAGGACTTATTTTATCACTTAGAAATTTTCTTTTCACCCAAGTAAAACTCAAAATCGAAAAAGCAATGAATAAAACACACTCGCCGACTGCAATGTAAAATCTTTTACTTGAATTAGGAAAAAAATAGAGTAATGTTAGCAATATTAATTTAATAACTATAAAATGTGCGATGCAAATATATTGAAATCTGCCCTTAGGAAACATTGTTTTTTAAGAACTTTAATTTTGCGCCACTACCAAACTTACCTTTCAGACTTTTCTTTACAATTTAGCACCTGCGTTATGCTGAATAAACATCGTGATATTGATATTAAAAATATTCCTTAGTTCTCGATTTTATCTCAAGATTGGCAAAATAGTATTGTTTTCTTTGCCTACATTTCCTCTTGTTCCCATTCACTCCAGAAAAGAATTTTTCTTCTCTATTTTTAAGTTTTGTTCATAATATTTCATCTTCTTTTGTTTTGTTCTTGAAAATAGTCCTATGTTTTGTGGGCCTAAGCAAAAATAAATTTAATGAAAGTTAATAGGATATATATGTTACGGTGAAACACCGAAATCTGGAGAATGTCGACCTTCACCGGTGAATGCATTCACGTAGTCGCTTCTTGTATGTCCGAAATATTTGCTAAATACCCTCATTTCTGATTCTCACCGGTGAATGTCAACAATCACATAGTCGCTTTGGTGAATGTCCGAAATATTTGTTATGTCCAATTTTATATTAATTTATTCGTTAATATTATTATATTTATTTGATATATTTATATTTATTCTATATTTTAATACTTACTGACGATAGATTAGAAGAAACATCAGTGTTTGGAGTATCGGGCAAATATATACCGGGCAATGGCACTTAACCTTAAAAAAACATCAGTGTAGGGTATACCGGGCAGTGGCACTTAACCTTAAAAAAACATCAGTGTTGGGTTAAAATATCGAATAAATTCATATCAAATCGAATGTAATAAATATTTCGGACATTCACTAAAGCATATCTGTGATTGTCGACATACACCTGTGAAAGTCAACAATCACCGATTTCGGTCTTTCGCCATGACATATATATATTAATTTTACAGAATTTTAGATTTTAATAGCTTTAGAGCATTTTGAATTGCTTCACTAAGTTAGAAGCAAGAAAATGCATGGATTAACTATCTGTAATAAATTTGTTTTACATTGAAATTTCCCCAAAAATATAATGGTTATAATATTACAGATAATAAATTATAGTAATAAACTGATACGACAGGAAATTCTGAAAGTAACCTCTCCATTTTGGGGCAAATTTTTAAAAAGAATACGCTTAGGAACATTTTTTTTCCTTTTTGCAGCTTAAAGCTGCCTTCTATATTTTAATACATAACTAACAAACTAATCACTTCTGCATTCGTGGCCATTTCAACTAACATGGCACATAGCGGCTAGAAACTGCACATCGTCGATAAAGAGCTTAGTCCTAATCTACTTGTTCATAACAGCTAGTGAACAGATCGTAATCAGATGGAATGAGATCCGATCTGTAGAAGGGGTGATCATATCCTGTTTGAATCAGCGCAAAAAATCTAGTGAGCTTTGAGGGCGTGCAAAATCGTGCAGCAATTCAACCCCAGATGATCCTCGCAGTTTGCAAGCGGTGTAGACAGGCTGTGAGGAACGCGTCGTTAATTGGAGAATCGGCATTCACATCAACTAATTTTCAAACCTCTGTTTATCGCAATTTAGCCGCTTCTTCTCCTTTCCATGTTAATTCCAATAACCCTAATTGTTACTAAGGTTTTCCGCGCACTTAACCTCTGCTCTGACTTTTCCTATTTAAATGCCGGACTTGCTGCTATAGCGCGTTCACCAGGAGTTGGCACTTGGCTCCGCCTTCCTCACGTGGTATGCGACGATACTATTTCGCTATTTCTGGGAGAAGATTGTGAGCAATCCTGAACAAGTTTGCTATTTGGCGATCATATGACAAAAAATATTCATTTCACAAACTTTATCTGCATTTTTTTTAACATTGAATATTTCATAAATTTGATATTTCGAACCAATTTTTATGGCATTTCTCTCTTTTGAGAGAATAGTTTGTCCTTTTTGAGACATTTTGATGGGAAAACAGCAGTTTTTAAATTTAAAATATATTTAATTAGCTAGAGAAACGAAAGGTATAATAGCAGATGATAAAGCGAAGTAAGTGACTGAGAAAGAAGCCACTATTTGTGTTTGGCGCGCATTAAGGGTTGTCTCAATTTCAAGGGTGGAAATGTTTCTCTTCTAACTCCCCCGCTGAAATGAACTCTGCGTCAGAGGAGGTGGAGCCAAGTGCCAACTCCTGATGAACGAACTGTAGGCGAAGATTTAACCCTTCTATAGTTGATCCCGCTCTTGCTTAACTTGTATTCAAACGCCCCTCCATTAATTTTTACAATGAACTTGTTACTCCTTCCATAAATGTGCTAATATCCTGTTTTAGTTTTAAAATTAATTTCAGGCCAGTGAACAAAATTTTATTTTAAGTTTCTTAAAATCCCATATGTATTACTAACCGCTTTAACATTTGCCACATGCCAATGCAAGTTTGACTACTTCAGATAAACCAAACTCGCTCTAAAATTCGTTACCAAGAATTCGATAAATGATAAATTGTCGCACATCGTTTCAAACGTTCGGCATAAATTTAACTTCTATGACGGTAAAATTCTCTCCATCACAACAGCTCATCATTATGCTTTTAAAATCTACTATAGCACAAGATTCTATATACCACATGAAAAGGTATCGACCAGATTTACCTCTTTCTGCAACCGTCGTTTCTCTCACCTGCCCCAGTTTTCCCTATTTTGTTTTTCACCCTAATTTCATTTTCCATATTTTTGTTAGAATTTTGTACATGTTTTTAAAATTTGCTTGTTTTCTTCATTCATGTCTGGTGAGACATGAGAATAGGCACTTTGTTTTTTAAAGTTCAAAACACGTCTACCATCTTAATTTTTGAAGCTAATGAAGTTTTTCCATTATCAAGCATCTTTAACGGAGCCTAAATTATGGACTACCAAAGTCTATGGTTAATTATAGACCACCAAAGGGATTAATATCGAATCACAATGAGAATACAAACACCTAAAAATGTAAAAAGTGGTAAACAATAAAAAGTAATTATCTAGTAATAGAGATTTAAATCAGCAATACTTTCAAGCATATTTCTTTCTGTTTATTATTAAAAATGAATGCAAGCCAGTAGTAGTTCAGATATGTCGCACAAGAGCTGCACAATGGGCTATTGGCGACGGTCTGGGAAACATCCCTGAGAATGATTCGAAGATATGCCATATCACACTTTTGATCATCTGCAGAGGGGATGGCCTGACGACCTGCACTCGAAGTCGAGCACTTTATGCTAGAACAGTTTAACGAGGACCCATACAGCACACCCTCGGTCCCTACGCAGACTGATCCAAGTGGTCTCCCACTTGCACATTGTGCGCAGCCAGTGATGCTTAACTTCGATGATCTTCTGGAAACCGTGTCTTAACGATCAGTCCACTGCGGGACGAATGCAAGACAGATTTTCATTTTACATATACTACTATATCGTTGATATAGTATATTCAAATAGAAAATGCATGGTAGTAGTTATGAATGAATAATTAAACTGGGAAATTACCAATAATGAGAGCCTCTACCACTACTTTACTTACTAAAAAAAAAAGGAGGTTTAAGTCCCCAAATTTAACTTAAAAAAAAGTCCTAACAACCAAAACAATATTGAACATTCTCAGTTTTTAGAAATTTTTAATAACAGGTTCACTAATTTGATGTTAATGATTTACATATTGCTCTGAAACATGTGTTGCCTGTTCACTGCAAGTTTCAAAAAATTGTTTTTCTCTCAAATTCTCAGGATGGAATACAAGCAACTAGCTTACTAGAAAATCCTTTATTAGATGAAATTCCAGGGTCAGGAGCTCATCAAATTTTTATAGCCGATGAACAAAATTTTAATCATCCCGTGGCTACCAAGCCACAAACGGTAATGAGCAGGCTGATTTCCTTCCTCGGAATGGAACCCAACTACTCCAACCAAAACACTCTAGTCTGTCCTAGTATCTATAAAATACCCAGCAAAAATGAGAACCCTTTTTTGATTACGATAAAGTATAAGAATTGGAGTGAAGTAAGAGCAATACCAGATAAACCTCACTGAAATGCATTAGCCCATTTCTGACTCCTAACAGGCCACGACTCCTTAGAACACCTGTATCGTTTACGTACATGACTATCCTGTGACTCTAACGAACCTACGAATAGAAAACACCTCCATCGCTGCAAAACACTATATTTGATTCCAATATTTTATCATGCAAGAGAGAGCCTCCGGGTACTTTAATTCTTTTATTTCTTGTGTTCGGAAATTATTGTTCTTTTTGTTGCATTCGCTTTTATTTCACACCGTTAGAAAAAATTCAATAACAAATGTTACACTAGTTTAAGTTTACTTTTCTCATATAAGTCTATTTTCTTTTCCATAAATTGCCCATCAATATATAAATTTATTGTAATGAATTTTCAAAAGTATTCTGGTAGTTTAACGAACCATATTAAAAATTAAGTTTAAAAAAATTTATACATAAATATTTAATGTTATATTCACAGAAAAAGAAGAAACAAAGTTAAGCGAAAACACTGTTTAACTTTTAATACTTAAACATATTCATTAATAACTGTTTTAACCCCATTTCTATTTTTTTTTAAAAAGATATTGAGTTGATAACTATTAACTAACATTAATAAAAATACCATTAAAAATTATAAAAGTTCTGAATTAATAAATATTGCATTCAAAAATACTTACGAAATTTGTAATAAATCATTCAGACCAATCAGCCTCACTTCCTGTCTGTTGAAAGCGATAGAAAAGCTAATTGACAGACACCTCAGAGACACTGTGCTCATAGAAAGGCCACTGTCCTCCTCACAGCATGCCTATCAACCAGGCAAGTCTACAGACACCGCTCTGTATGAGCTCTCCTACCTGCTTGAGAAATCTATCACAGATAAGGAGATGGCTCTCGCGGTTTTCATTGATATTGAAGGTGCGTTTGATAAAGTCCCTGTTGAGACTATCATCAATGCACTTAGGAACAGAGGCATAAACTCAATAATTACCAGATGGATAGCGAATTTGCTTTCCTCTAGGTATGTTTGTTCCTCTCTATTGGATGCAAGCATGAAAGTGCATGCAACTGCCGGATGCCCCCAGGGAGGGGTTTTGTCCCCTATCCTATGGTGTATGGTAATGGACTCCCTGTTAGTTCGGTTAACTGCTCTTGGCATTCCCTGTATCGGGTACGCTGATGACGGTGTTATTGTTGTCAGAGGCAAACATGGAAAAACTGTCTCTGATATCATGAATAATGCACTCCTAGAAGTAGCTAGGTGGTGTTTTAAATCAGGCTTATCTGTCAATCCATCCAAGATAAGTTATGTAGCCTTTACACGGAAAAGGCAACTTGATCTAGGTAATGTATACTACCTGGACCATAAATTGGAACTCACAGAGAAAGTCAAGTTTCTCGGGGTTTATTTTGACTCCAAACTAAATTGGGGTCTTCAACTTGAATACTGCACCAACAGGGCCAGAAAAATTTTCTGGTCTTGTAGAAATGCTATTGGTAGAACATGGGGATTGTCCCCCAAAATAGTCTACTGGATATACTCAATGATTATTAGTCCTATCATCACTTATGGCGCAATCGTCTGGTGGTCAAGGACTAGATTGAGCTCCGCAAGGTCTAATCTTAACAGACTACAAAGAATGGTCTGTGTAGCCCTGTCAGGCTGTCTCAGGACCACTCCTACAGCTGCTCTAGAGAGCTTACTTGGGCTTCTTCCATTGAACTTACGCATTGAAGTTGAAGCTCAGACAGGCGTAAAGCGTCTTATGTACCTTGGCCTATGGAAAGAGAATTCCAAACACTTGTCATGGGGACATCTTGTTTCACAAGTGAAGGATTTATCCTCTTTTATTATGCCTAGTGATTTTATGTCACTAAGATATGCTTTTCACAAGCCCTTCAAGATCCATTTTCCTACTAGAGATGAATGGTTCAATTCTCCTCGGTGGCTTAAAGGCAAATGCCTGATATGGTACACTGATGGGTCAAAGATTGGTGCCAAATCAGGAGCAGGAATTTACTGCTCCAATGATGGTACCAAACTTCACTTTCCCCTGGGAAATTATGCCACCGTTTTTCAGGCTGAGGTCTATGCCATTATCTTGTGCTGCAAGTTATGCATAGACAAAGGATATCAAAATACGACTATCCGCATCTGTTCTGACAGTCAGGCTGCTCTCCTATCACTGTCAAGGTGTAAATTCACCTCTTTGTTAGTGTGGGAATGCTTCTCGGTCCTCTGTGACCTGTCCACTCATAACAAGGTATCCCTGCATTGGGTACCAGGACATATGGGTATCGGTGGAAATGAGCTAGCTGACGAAGCAGCACGGGCTGGCTCTAATGCAATTTTCTGGGGCCCTGAACCTGCGCTGGGAATTTCTCCCTCCTCATTTAGGGCAACCATATTCAAGCTCTACGGCAAGATCGCCCATGAGCAGTGGCGCGCTGCTGACGGTCAAAGACAAGCTAAGGAGCTGAATCGAGACTGTCCTAGTGTACGTCAAAAGGAGCTCTTAAAGCTTAACAGAAACAGTATAAGGAAGATCATTGGTCTTCTTACTGGCCACTGTATCCTCAGAAGACACCTAAACATTATGGGAATAGAATCAAATTCTCTTTGTCGGGGATGTCATCTAGAAGAAGAGACATCACGACACATACTCTGTGATTGTGAGGTCTATTCTGCTCAAAGATTTGAGCATTTAGGACAGCATATTGTCAATGCCTGGGAACTGCAAGATGTTCCTGTAAGGTGCTTGCTGAATTTTATTTCAGCCATAGGGCTTTCATGCTAATCATGATTTTAGGGTTTGGGTACAATAGACCTCTGGTCGATGTGCCCTGCTCGTCAGAGCTGCCCAACCTCTAAGTCTATTTCTCTTCCAAACTTAATTTGAAATAATGACTTTTTTCATTGGAACTTGTCAAACAATATTTAAATTAGCAATATTTTTGAAAGTTTTTTTATATGAAATATACAATTACAACACAAAACAAGAAAGACAAAAAAATACCACTTTAAAAAATCTTTATTAATAATTTTTTTCATATTAATCTTATCAAATTTACAATCTAATTATTTTCAATAAAATGCATTTAAGTTCTGGATTTTCGAATTAGAACTTCATTAGAAGCTGATAATTTTAAATAATTTTTTAAACAATAAAAGCAGAAAAAATTTTCTTTTTCAACTAGTGCAAACATAACACTAGATCCCTTAAAAATTATGTGACAACGAGGTGGCAATTTTTTTTAATTATGCGGATAACCTATAAAACAACTAAATCAGAAGGGGGGGGGGATTCATTTGAAATAAAAATGTACACTTCTCATTTGCCTAGCTTAATATTTCATAAGTTGCTTAGTCAAGGATAAGTTGCCACAAGAAGTTCCAAGAATTGAAAAAGAGAAAAAAAATTGGAAGGGAAAAAATTTTAAAGGCAAATCCACAATAATTGAAACTACACATGCAGGGATGTCAACCATAGAGCTGTAATAGAGATAGAGCAAACATGTTGTTACATTTTCTTTTCTCCCTTCATCTCAAACATCAAAGTCTCCGTTGTCACACATTCCCCTTATTTTTGGTGGAGAAAAATTTCAAGTGACAGTCCTCTCTGGTGGATTCATGTTTTGTACTTATAATGGCAACAGTGGAAAGTAAAAAGCTTAACATGTTGAATGCCACACTAATTTAATATGGCTTGCCCGTCTGGTCAAAATGATTTTTGTGTGTTCTATATTGCATTAGTTTCTTCAAACCATTTTAGTAACGATAATAATAAAAAAAATTAAAAGCATTAAAAATTTACTCAAATTACGTTTTTCTAATAATCTTGGCTTCGCCAGTCACCAATAACCCCCGTTGCGCTATGAACAAACTCAGTGTCAGTCACCAGTGAGCCCCATGGCATTCAACGCGTTAAAGAGGGTTTAGATTAACAGAACAGTTAAGTGAATAAGATAATTTTTTGACAAGAATTTTCTGTAATAAAAATTATTTAATAATACCTATTTTTCAACATTCATAAATTGTAGAAATTGTTTGCATTCATAAAAAATTAAAAGAATTTTAATTTTTGAATGGTTTTAAAAAAGTACCTAGTAATAACCAGTAATGGGTACACATTAAGTTTTAATAATAGTTTAAAATGCTTGAAGTACTTTACACTAGCAAAATAAAGGTCCATATTTATAATTGAAGTTAATGATGAATGAAGTTAATGAAATTATAAATGAAGCTAAAAATCATCAATCACTCAATCAGTTCAGTAAATTTTATTTTAAATAAATTAATAGTTAGTGGTTAAAGAAATATAAAATAGATAGTTTTCAAGTCAATAATCAAAGAAATAATTTTTATTTGCTTCCAAACAATTTTGAAACAAAATTACAAAAAAATAAGTCAAAATAAGAGCTCTACACGAATCAAATAATTTAACAAAAAAATAAGAAGTCATTAATAAAATCAGCAACTCTGATTCCTTTATAGATATCAAAAAAATTATTAAAAGTTATGAAAAACTTGTCCTCTTTTACTGTAAAATATTTTGATAAATTTTTTTTTTAATAATTTAGTTTAGAATGGAACTTAAAATAATATATATACATGGAAAACATCACATAATTTGATAACAGGAATGTAAACAGTATCCGCTTCGATTTTATAACATTTGACATAGTTAGAATAAACAATGCATAAATGCCAACTATAGCATATATAGTTTTACACTTCATACAGCAGTTATAATAACACATCATATAATATTCAACAAATCAATATCCCATTCCACAATGTTTTGTTTTTCCCCCATAGTTTAATCTCGTTAAAAAATAATACCATAGCAAGATTACAGTGAAAGTGTATGTTTGTACAAAATTCTTATCATCATCAGACAACTAAAATAAAGAAAATAAATATTAAAGAGAATAATAACTAACATAAAGAGAAAAAAAATGCAATGATGATAAACCAGAGTGTTAGTATAAATCTGTAAAGATGACGTTTGATGTAACAAGACAGACACTTATTTAAACACAAAAATGAAATTTATAATGTGAGTATACAAATATTATAATAATGAACAGCATTACTTGTTTAATTTTTTTAAAATAAACAATAATATGCATTCATTTTTTGGTAAATATTCAATACATTTATGCAATATTTGAGCGAAAATTAAATTAAGTATTAACATTAATGTCAAAACTGGAAAGTAACAAATACCAAATAAAAGATTTTTGCCAATTTACCTCTCTCTAACTAAATTTCCTCAGAACTTAAGAATTAACACAGAAAAAATATTGTCCATACTGCTCACAACGTCTGTTTTAAAATTTTAATGAAAAATGAACTAAAAATGTCTAACTTAAAAACTAATCCCACGTAAGGTAAAAAAAAAAAAAAAATTTAAAAACTAAAATTTTTAAAAATGAAAAATTTGATTAATAAATTCGTTATTTTTATTAATATATTCGTTATTAAATTTAAGTTTTATGGGAGGGGGTGAAACATCACAAGATAAATTTCTAAGGAAACTACTTGACGTCATAATATGCTGCACAATAAGTTGTTTTATTACTACTGTCACTAAACAGACCACCTCCTTTTATTTACTCAAGATGTTCATCTGACTGCAAGTAAGTGATCACGGTCTCTTTCATCAGGTGTCTTTTTTTCTAGAAAACAGCATGGGATTAAAACTAACCTCTGGACAAGAGGAATGGTCATTTTCTAAAAGATGAATGGGCTTTCATTGTTGTTGGTGTAACAGATAAGACACCCTATTCAAAATTCTAGAAAGAACGTCTTTCCAGAAACAGCAAAAATGAAAAGGTCACAGGGGGAAGCAAATTCAATAGGATCTAGCAACATATATTTCTTTT
>NC_092205.1:71875706-72017908 GCF_043381705.1 Parasteatoda tepidariorum | reverse complement strand
CTTCAGATTTATAAATTTCATAATGAAAAACTTAGTTAATGAATATGTAGCAAATCTAGCTATTTAATAGGCTATCGTAGTATGTTATATATTGTTGGGAAAATCATAATTTTTTTTATTCATCCCGAAATAAAGTTTTTGAAATTATAGCTTTCAGTCACCGAACGAAATTATGTAACTTTTAATATATATAAAAAAAATTATGTTTTTTCAAGTTTTATAAATTTTTAATTATTTCCATATTTTTATGCTTTTTATTTTAAAATTCTTTTTTTTTTGTGTTTGTTTCTTGTTTTCTTATATATATATATAAATAACTTCCTAAGTAAAAATGTAAAAACTGAACTTGGTTAATAACTTTTGATATCAAACATAATGATATTCATGATTATAGCTCCTTCTTTGCATGTGATACTATAAATCTTCTGAATTTTAAAATTAACTGGAAAAACATACATAAAAACCTTATGATAAATAAAGATTTGGTTTTAATGTGTTTTAAGAAATATTTGAAAAAATCTTACCTCATACAACCTATTAAACCAGCAGGCATAAATTTACCAGAATAGTAAAATCGATAAGTCATAATAACTCCCAAAGTAAATGTGGCAACTAAAATAATTCAATAGTTATAACCCATTTTGTCCAACATAAATTTTCTGCAATATTTTATAAATATTACATTCATATTCATTCTTTGTAATAAATTTTAACTAACACATAAAATACACATTATTCATAGTTTTAAAACATATGAATCGCAAAATGGAACATACTTTACAATGAAAATAAATCGCTATATATTTTGAAACTGTTCACTTTTCTCTAATACATATACCTACATTTTTGGAGCATGCAATTCTTAACTTTTTCAAATCAATTACGAAGAACTTCTTAGCTAAATAACATCACTAAAAATAAGATCAAAAGATGTACTAAACTTAGTACATCTTAAACAATTATTCTAAAGTTATCATTCAACATTTTCTTTAATTTAAAAATCCCTGACATTCTTATTCCTTTCTCTATTCTAGGAACTCAGAAATTAAGGAAATATCACTGAAAAACCATATTTCAACTCTCACTTAACAATATTTTAGTCATTGTTTATTTTTCTGAATAACTTACATAAGAAATGAAAAGAATTAAACTTTAAGAACTAGAACTTTCAAAAGGTAAAGGAATGATCCTTACAACAACATTTTTCAGTTATTAAGATCTTTTTATTTAAAAAATTAGGTTTAATTTATAACATAAATGCATTTACAGAAGTTATTTTTTATTGAATTTTTTAATTTATTGAAATATTTTATTCAACTTACAAATAATCTGCATTGGAAAACTCAAAAAAATGCAATCCACATTGAATGCAAAAGTTGCATTGTTTCCATTCCATTATAATGTAAACCTTGATTTTCTTTTTTGAGCTATCCAATATTGTATAAGATTCTTGAACGGTTAAAATAAAAGAAAATGATTATGTGTTAAGTGTTAATCAAGCTCTAAAGAAATAAAGATGATTAATACAATTGCATTTACCTTCTTACTTAATTAATGACAAAGTGTAACAAAGAAAAAATACTTTCAGGCTTAAATTGAAGAATTTTATATTTATCAAATCCTTAGCTGCATGCTGCATGTATTTTTCATTTTAAAGTGAGAAGAACAACTAGGTTAACAGCTGAATTTTGATTCAATAAAATTTTGCAAGTAATTAGATTTTACAATAAATGTATAAAATTAAATACATATTCATGTTTTTAAATACTACTTACTAATTGATACAAGAAAATTCTTTCCATCTAAGGAAGTTTGATATGCACCATAACCTAAAACACTACCAAAACCTAATCCAGCAAGGAGAGAACTTGTGCTACCTATGTAAATAATCAGAGAGTGTAATAAGAATCGTAAATTAATTTAATAATAATTAAATAATAATAATTTTTACATTTAAGTTAAGCAAAACTTTGGGGTGTACAGAAATGTTAATTTCCGTTTAGATTACACTGTTTTATTGATAAATACCAACACATTTAATTAAAATCTTTGAAAGAAAATTAATTAATGAAATATATTGTGACACAAGCTATTATTTTTAACATAAGTCTGAGCAGATGAGCAAAAAGTAAAAAAAGAATAGTAATAAGAAATGCTAACAATATTCTATCATATCAAGTCTAAATAATTATAATAGTCACATAATTATTAAATATGTGTTAAAAATTAACTATAACACATGCAAAAAAAAACTATACAGTATAATATATATATAAGTTAAATTCATATAAACTAACTTAATGCTGTTGTTAACAGAAGACCAGTTGTAATAAAAAGTAAATTAGACAGAGACTAAAGAGTACCTCTTAATTATAAAGACATTATATCAAAAATAATTTATGCAAAACACAGATTACCAGCTTTGATGTATCCTAATATACCACCTCCGGCAACGGCTAGGGCATAACAAACAGTTACAACATCTAATCCCATCTTTCTTCCTTTCTATAAATTAAATACTACAAATATAACTTAAACTGAATTAAAGATTTAAAAATAAACAGAAAGTGGTGACATTTACTTAAAAAAAATTACACATCAAAACTGATATTATAAAGCAGATAATTACTTTCTTGGATTTATTTTTATCAAATAATTATCAACTTCGCAGTAACTTCCATAAGATTACGTTTTTGTGTTAATATATAACTTCCTTTTATCCAACTTACAGCTTACTTTGAGAAATATTTTCGCATTCCATATTTTTATTATAATTATCAAATTTATTGAATTTGAAATAATTTTTCTCATTCAATATGTGATTTTTTTTCAAGTTTCAAATCTAATCAAAAAATTTTAAAACAGTTAAAAATCGTGCGGCAAATTTTTCTCTCAAAAAGTGGCAGTTTTCAAAAATCAACACAACAACAACAGCAGGGGCCGCATTTAGAATTCAATTGATTTTTTTTTTTTATTAAAATAAAAAAGTATATATCGATAGCAATAAAATAATGATTTACTCTTGACTGTTTTTATTTTATTAGGAATTTCATATTATAAAGCAAATGTGCCAAAAGTAACTTTAAATTGAACTTAGTAAGTCTAATTTAAATCCAACTATGAGTTCCTCGTACAAAATACTAGTTCTTTAATTAATGAAAGTTTTAAATACTTATTTTAGGTAATATGCCACATTCTGCTTTTTAAGTATGGCGAATCATTACGACATACCCTCTTGGTAAGAGATTTATTATTCATTATAAACTTAACCTTTACTACCTATCTATTTTACAAAATAGATTTTTAAAGTGATAATTGTTTAGATTTTAATATTTTGTTGCAAACTGAGTTGAACATCCATTATTTTCAAGTGCAAACCAGCATTAAATAGTTTATTTTTAGTTATTAATAGCATGTTCTGGTGCCTAGTATTTATTCACTTTTCAAATATTTCATAGCTTTCTCTTTCTGTATTTGCTATTATAGTGAAACCTCCAGGAAATACCACCTCTAAGTAGCGACCTCCTCTATTTATAACCACTTTTGGGGGTCACAGAATTTTTTTTCTATAAACTTTGTGTTGAAGGCAACATTTAGGAGAGACCATCGAAACCTCTCTTAGCAATTGGGCAAACCTCTCCACTAAATGACGAAAAGGTCAATTTAGGAAACACAAAAAAATCTGAAAAGAAAAATAGTAACAAAACAAATAAATAGATTAATATATATTCAAAATGTTTGTGAGTGACTCTTATTTAATCATCTCTGTGGCAGAATAATCGGCAAGTCTTGAAAACTTCCGGGCAGTGGCCCGTGAGAAACTAAAAAAAAACATCACAGAAAGGGACCAACTCGAAAGGTATAACTCGTAGCCACCCCTGGGCAAACAACTACATGTTTTTTGTTTTTTTTTAAATTTGCAAGTTTAAAATCTATTTAGCATCTTGGCGATTGTAGTTGGCACAACAGATCACGATATGGAAATATCCCCCTACAACTTTATGCTGTTGTCAGAGTGCACTAAGGACGATGCTGACAATGATTTATTTCTTAGAGTTGAAAGTTAAATTCGAAAACAAAAAGTTTTTCTAGAAAAAAAATAAGCATCTCAAACCAACAAACCTCTTCTCATCTATTAAAGATAACTAATTTTTATGATATAAAAATGAATGCAAACTTAAGCAAAAAATACAATTGTTTATTTGTTTTTACACATAATTATATCTATAGGGATCATTTTTATTGACGCAAAATTTTATTCATATACAGTAAGGAACCGATTATCCGGGACCATCGCTATTCCGGATAACTGATTTTTCCGGCTTTCTGAATTGCTACAAAAAGCCTTTTTTTTTTTTTATTGTTAAACCCAACTGAAAAAAAAAATATTGGGAAATAATCTTAAAAAGAAGAAAAAACGATGAAGTAATACACTAATGATTATTTCCAAAATGATGGTAAGGTAAACATCTTTCAAAAAAGAAAGAAAAATCCTAAAATCTTATAAGGAAAAAAAAAATTGCGGGATAATTTATTGATTTTCGTTCCGGTTTTTTGGTTTTCCGGTTTTCTGATTTCCGGATAACGGGTCCTGTACTGTATCTGGTTTTAATCACAACAACACAAGTGACTTTTCTGCACTGAAGTTAAAATCTAAAATCGCTTGCGAAAAATCATGTCCCTTCGCTAATAATTTGAAATCAGTGGAGGTAACTTTAGAACGACCAACCTCCATTAACGACCATTTTATAGTGGAACAGAGAGTGGTTGCTACCGAGAGGTTTCACTGAAAAACTGATTATTTAAAATTGTTTATTTAATACTAATCTTGAAAAGAAGGTACATTTAGAGTATGTTTTTATTTTGCATTTTTCATTAGTGTATAGAAAAAAATTAAGTTTTATCTCTGATTCAAAAGACCCGCAACCAAGTTAATAATTTAAAATGTTAAGTCTTAATATTTTACTTTTTTCTTGTTGATAGTTAGATAATTTTGTTTAGTTTTGATTAAATACTTAAAACAAATTTAAATTTATTTGTACAATAGCTTTAATACTGAGCATGTTTATTAGGAACTTATATAAAAGTGTCAGTATCTAATATTTTGATCTAGGTTTATAAATATTTATGAGTGTAAAGATAGGAAACTATAAAGTCTGCTAACTTATTTATAAGTCATGAAATAAAGAATATGGGTGTTGTCTGTTATTGAACTTTAAAAACAATGTTACTTTTCAATATAACATTTGATATTTGCATAGGTAACCAGGGTTCATTGATTTAAATCAGCTTGATTTAAACCNAAAAACAATGTTACTTTTCAATATAACATTTGATATTTGCGTAGGTAACGCCTTTATATTTTCTGATAACACCTTTATATTTTTAGATCAAGGTATGTCAATTAATGGTGTAACAATCATATCTCATTGAGTGAAAAATTCAACAAATTATATATTATAATAATTTTCTTTTTTTTTTCATTTAATTTCAACAACAATTTTGTTAAATTTTCGAAGCAAAATTTTCTTTTATTAATTTAATAATATTTATATTAAGCATAACTTTTTGTAATCCGCATGCTAGTTACTAATTGGATTTTAAAAATATAGTTCTATTATTAAAACATTATGTTATAAATTGCTTTGGTAATGGAAAGTTAACCTGTAAATTGCTAAATTTTACTATACTTATATTTTCTGATTATAAAGAATTCTGTTCAAGCTTCTCAAATTATTTTGTATCTACTGTTATTTAGTATTAGTTTCCTACAGAAAAAATTTGAGGAAAAGATTATATCAAAGATACTGTTGTGTTCTTTATTTAAACGGTATTTTATGGACAAAATATGTAATTCTTGAAAAAAAGATTATGAAGTTTAAATTTTCATTCACCTCTCCTTTCTTTTTCATACTGGCTATTAATTAATTAATTAACAAAGACAAAAATTATTTTTAAGAGAGAAGCAGTGTTCAAAAATTATGTGAATAACTTTAATTATTCCTTTAAGGAGAATGAGCATTAAACTCAACCTATTAATAATATCAGAGATCTAAGATGAGATCAGAACTGCTTAATCTTTAATTATGACTGCATTTAAGATGTGATGAAAATATTTTTATTTTAGGGCTGGAAAACCACCAGTTGGTCTTCATCTTGATGTTTTAAAAATTGATAAGCTGATTCAGGTAAATGTTTGTTTATTACTTGAGCCTGTATTTGTTCTTTGATTTATACTGGTTCAAAAGACATTTTCTTAGGTTTGTAGAAAATTAACTGAAACCTGTGTACTTAATTGTTTTTAAGAAAAATTATTATTGTTGGTTCTTTGTGCAAATATGATAAAAATAAGAAATATTTGTTTGTTTTAATTTTAGAAATTGATGATTGATGAGAAAAAGTGCTATTTGTTTGGTCGCAATCCTGAGCTAAATGATTTTTGTATTGATCATGCCTCTTGTTCAAGGGTACATGCAGCTCTAGTTTACCATAAGCATCTGAACCGTACCTTTTTAGTAGATCTTGGAAGTAGTAAGTTTGACTCTTTAGTAAGTGTTATTGCCTTCTTTTTTTTCTATTCAGAGATAAGCATGCCAAAGCTGTCCTTCTGTACTTGTTAAAAGAACTAGCTTTGGCATCTGTACTACTAATTTACAATTTGGAGACGAAAGTGCCTTATATCCTCAAAATTAATTTATTTATCCGAGAAAGAATTTTTTTCTTATTTTTGGTATATGCTTTTTTTTTTTTTTTCGAATCTAATGAAATTTATTTAAAAAATTATTAGGGTGACCCGGGGTAATTCACGATCACTCTGTTTCTGAGGTAAATAATGATCACCTAAGTTTTATTTTAAAAAAAACTTTTTTTTTTTAAATTAGAGACAATTTTTTTTTTAAAATACTACTACATTAAACTATGAAAAATACCAAAAAAAATAATAATAAATAAAAAAAAAGATTAAATTGGGGTGGTTATTTACAAATCATGTAAATAATTCAAAAATTCTCCTCAATAGTAAGATCAGAAACTAAAATCTACAAAATTTCAGTGATAAAATAAAAAATACTTTCTTTTTAATTTCGAAGAAGTAGCTGCGTGACATCAAAGTTCTACAAATTCCAGGGACCACAAAGACTAAAAAATTATTAATACTTCATAAGCATGTAACTCAATACGGATGAAAACTTAACATAAAGCAAAGAACTATTTTATAAAACTGCTTGTAATTTTAGGTGTTATGATTGTCCTAACGTTTCAAATTTAAAGTGGTTTAAGGTACTAATATAAGGTGAAACAGATGTTTCTTTAATGTTTCTTCATCCATGTATGTTCTTTAGACTTTTAAGTAAATAAAGTCNATACTAAGCTTCCAGAAAGCAAAATTAGTGAATTTCTTTTAATGATTGAAAATGAAAATTTCAGTGTGAGAGGTGCTGCCAGTGCTGTTGACATACCTTACTTAACTTTACACTTTCCCTTCATGAAGTTAAAAAATCCAGCAAAAGTAGCTCATGTGGGAACTCTCTTATATTTCAGTCGAATGAGTTAGCTGATTGCCTAAAATGTATGGCACGATGCAAAGATTTTTGAAAATTTAAAGTGTTAATCTTTCTTCTTGCTTCTAAATAAATCATTTTATTAGCTGCTTAAATATATCTTTTTGGTTTATTTGTTTGATCTTTATGTCTTATTTGTTAATTACCATTATATAAGTATTTTTAAACAGCCCCTTTACAATAAAAACTGGTGATCAGTAAATTACCCCAGAAGTGATCAGGAATTACCCCAGAAATGATCAAGACCTGGGGTAATTCCTGATCACTAAAAATTTAAAATCTTCTAAATTCTAATTAGATTTTCAAACAAAAGAAGGTGGCATAGGACTCATCTCATATAGCGCCAAACTTCCAGTAAATATTAAAATTCTATTTTGAATAGTTTTTTCACAAAATAGATATTTGCATTTCTTGATCAGGAATTACCCCAGGTCACCCTACTAGATAAAACAATGTTGAGGGACCTGCGACTAATAATCGAAGGCTAAATTAATTTTGCTATCCATTAATTTCTTATTGAAAGTAGCATTATTTATCAAATATTCATCACACTGTGTGTCTTATAGTTGACCGGTTCCCAGTAGATCACCGAAGTCAAGCATCACTGACTATGATCAGTGAGTGTGTAGGCGATTGCTTTGATCAGTATGGGAATTGGATTGCCCAAAGGTTCTTTGTATTGGTCCTTATTAAACTGACTACCATAAAGTGCTCAACTTCACATGCAAACTATCTGACTGCCAAAATGGGGGAGCCATCCCCTCTGCAGAAGATCAAAATTGTCATGGCATGTCCCCCAAATTGTTGTCAATCTCCCATTTTGCAGTTCTAGTGTAAAGTAATCAAAGTACTACTACATTAAACTATGAAAAATACCAAAAAAAAATAATAATAAATAAAAAAAAAGATTAAATTGGGGTGGTTATTTACAAATCATGTAAATAATTCAAAAATTCTCCTCAATAGTAAGATCAGAAACTAAAATCTACAAAATTTCAGTGATAAAATAAAAAATACTTTCTTTTTAATTTCGAAGAAGTAGCTGCGTGACATCAAAGTTCTACAAATTCCAGGGACCACAAAGACTAAAAAATTATTAATACTTCATAAGCATGTAACTCAATACGGATGAAAACTTAACATAAAGCAAAGAACTATTTTATAAAACTGCTTGTAATTTTAGGTGTTATGATTGTCCTAACGTTTCAAATTTAAAGTGGTTTAAGGTACTAATATAAGGTGAAACAGATGTTTCTTTAATGTTTCTTCATCCATGTATGTTCTTTAGACTTTTAAGTAAATAAAGTCCCCAGATCAGTATGGGTTTAATACAAAAATTACATATATTTAGATTAATGCAAAAATTTACAAATATAATTAAAAGCATTGCAAAATAAGAATATTTTATTCCTATTTAAATCTAAATTCTCTAATATAGATACATCTTTTTGAAATTTTAAACAAAACAAAAAAATCTGCTTTAATAAATTAAGTCAATAAATTAAGAATTAAATTAAATTAAGTCAATAAATGACAATTTTGTTTATTTTTATTATAAAATTTGCTTCTTGATTTACATTTTAGGAATATTACACCCCTTGCAAAATAAGGTTAAAACTCAAGGAAACCTCATTTTACAGTTTAAAGTTTTGTTACTTTGTGAAATTAAAATTCATATAGTTTAGTCTTAGAAAGAATAATTATTGGAATATGTACCTTCATTAGTTTAGACAAAAATTGCCTTTTGGAAACTCTGAGATTTAAATTAGTGCACCAAATTTATAAACTGATTGCATTTCCAGTTTGTATGTAAATAAAATTGTGTGTAAATTAGGGTACAATTTTATGATGAATTTTATTTTGTTCTTCAAGTGAGATATTTGTATAGAATCTATTGCTCTATCATCTGTTGCATTGTTACCAAGATTTTTACGTTTTGCTGTAACATTTTAATTTTACTCATTTTTAACATTTTACTCATTTTGTGCTAAAGGGAAAAAACATTTTACATGAATTACTGAAATGAATGGCTGTTATCTCCATATTTAATATTATATTCATATTATTATATATTCATACCTGCCAAGTCTCCTGTCTTTTAACAAAGGCTCCTGTAGTTTATGATTATCTCCTGTAAATCTGTATATTCTTGAATTTTTCCGTATTTGTTGAAGAAATTTTTTTTTTTTAAATTTTGCCAATAAAATATCCGATGAGGGCAAAAATACTTCTTATTCATCAACAGATGGTGCTATTGCCAGCGCTGCAGTATGTTGAGTGTTTATACTAGTACTAGTTTAAGTAATTAAAAATAATTGTTTAAGAAATCCTCTTTAGATTAGGATTTATATGCATATTTTTTACTTTACTAAATGTAAGTGCTTATATTATTTCCAATTTTGAATTTCTCTTTTTGACTTACATGATTATGCTCTGTTATTTTATTTCTCCAATGTTGGCAAGTATGTATATTTCTCATATTAATATTTTTAAATGTTATTTATTTTGGAAGTTGAACAGTTTTAATGCTTTATGCATTTTGGAACATATAAATTGAAACTAGCAAATTTTCAAAGATTAACTAATGTAGCTCTATCCTTAAAATCAGTCACTTTTTATACTAATTTCGTGTGAAAATTAGAAAAAGTTATCTTCAAATCAGGAGATGAGTGACTTCGATGCTAACAGGGGTCTGTCTAGCTTTTTCTGAAAGGTACCTATTTTGTGAAAAGTTTGACATAATTTGTGAAAAATTAAAAATTATATTAAAAAGTCAACACAAAAACATGGTAAAAATATAGATTTATCGTTTCTTAAGGGATACAAAAATAAAATTTTAAGAAAGAGTATTTTGTGAAACTACCATTTTTCCTAAAGTTGAACTTGCAAAACTACTGTTTTACCTAAAATTGAATTTGTGAAGGTACCGCTAAACATTAGTGAATTCGGCCTGGACAGACCCCTGGCTAATTAGCTTAAAAATCACAAAAGTTCAAATTGCTTAAAGTTTTTAAAATTAGACTTGTTGTTAGTCTTATATTTAAAAAATATATTTACTAGTTATATATTTTAAAATAAACAACTTTTGAATAAAAACATAGAGACATGCCTTTTAAAGATATAGATTTTTAATCCTATTTAATACCTATAATGTGGATAAAACAATAACCAAAATTTCAATATCTGTATATTCATATATGTCCATGGACAATATTATAATTTACTATAAGGCATAAGAACAGAAAATATCATTTTTTATTTTTATGCTGTTGTAGCATGTATATTAATTTAACTATAAAGTAGAATATGAGGTAACTTATATTATAATAACAATTCAAATGGAACTGCTGATGACATCTAACCTTAGATAAAACTGCCATGTTAATTAAATATGCCACGNTCTAAATGTAAGTGCTTATATTATTTCTAATTTTGAATTTCGCTTTTTGACTTACATGATTATGCTCTGTTATTTTATTTCTCCAATGTTGGCAAGTATGTATATTTCTCATATTAATATTTTTAAATGTTATTTATTTTGGAAGTTGAACAGTTTTAATGCTTTATGCATTTTAGAACATATAAATTGAAATTAGCAAATTTTCAATGATTAACTAATGTTGCTCTGTCCTTAAAATCAGTCACTTTTCATACTATGTAATTTCTTGTGAAAATTAGAAAAAGTTAGCTTCAAATCAGGAGATGAGTGACTTCAATGCTAACAGGGGTCTGTCTAGGCTTTTCTAAAAGGTACCTATTTTGTGAAAATTTTGACATAATTTGTGAAAAATTAAAAATTATATTAAAAAGTCAACACAAAAACATGGTAAAAATATAGATTTATCATTTCTTAAGGGATACAAAAATAAATTTTAAAAAAAGTATTTTATGAAATTTCCTAAAGTTGAATTTGTGAAACTACCATTTTATCTAAAGTTGAATTTGTGAAGGTACCGCTAAACGGTAGTAAATTCAGTCTGGGCAGACCCCTGGCTAATTAGATTAAAAATCACAAAAGTTCAATTTGCTTAAAGTTTTTAAAATAAGACTTGTTGTTAGTCTTATATTTTAAAATATATTTAGTTATATATTTTAAAATAAACAACTTTTGAATAAAAACATAGAAACATGCCTTTTAAAGTTATAAATTTTTAATCCTATTTGATACCTATAATGTGGATAAAGCAATAACTAAAATTTCAATATCTGTATATCTATATATGTCCATGGACAATATTATAATTTACTATAAGGCATAGGAACAGAACATATCATTTTTTATTGTTTTGCTGTTGTAGCATGTATATTAATTTAACTATAAAGTAGAATATGAGATAACTTATATTATAATAACAATTCAAATGGGACTGCTGATGACATCTAACCTTAGATAAAACTGCCATGTTAATTAAATATGCCATGTTGTGAACTTCAGATATATAAGTTTTGTATTTGTATATCTTGAAATTGCATTGCTTGTGTGATTTTTGTTAATAATTATCTACTTTAATTATGTTACTAATATTCTCCTATGCAATAAGGTGAAACTTTTGTACTTTTTTTTTTTTTTTTTTTTTTTNTTTTTTTTTTTTTTTTTTTTTTTTTTTTTTTTTTTTTTTTAAGGAACAAAATAATAGCTTTGCTCTCATAGCCTTAATACTGTTTATAAGAAGTTTTCAATCTTATCCTTAATCGGTTTTTAAGTGTTAACAAATTCTACATTATTGATCCCCAACAAAATTGAACTAACAACACATTTTTTATTAAATTTTATACTGTAATACTGCACAGATCTTTTTATATATAGATATATTCTCATCCTCAATTCTCTCGCAAAGTGATAATGAGAATTTGATCCTTGATGTAAACTTTTTTTTTCCATTGATTTCTCTCTAAATTAGGCATTCTTTAAAAATTATTTATTGAAAAAAAGTTTTATCCGATCATTTATTTCATCATTAATATATATTTATAGCTCATGGTACTTATATTGGAAGCATTAGACTGGAAGCTAATAAACCGACACAACTTCCTGTCGATAGTAAATTTCACTTTGGGGCTTCAACAAGAATCTACATTTTAAGGGAGAGACCTCAAAAAGCTGGTCGTTCTACATCGGAGGATTTAGAGAAAAAGTCAGAAGAATTAGAAGGTGGTCTTTTAGGCTTACCAGAGACAGAAACTGAGCTTGATGTAAGTTTCTTTTTTCTTATTTATTGAATTTTACATCATTGCTACAATATTAATTTATGGTTTTTATGATCAAGACTAAAATTCCTCCTTTCAAGTGCTGTCCAATATTTAAAGCCCTTACACAAATGGTTCTGGAATTATACAAGAGACATACATGCACAAATTCTTCCTTTTATTTTACAACATTGCTACAATATTAATTTACGGTTTTTATGATCAAGACTAAAATACCTCCTTTCAAGTGCTGTCCAATATTTAAAGCCCTTACACAAATTGTTCTGGAATTATACAAGAGACATACATGCACAAATTCTTCCTTTTAATATTGTAGAAAATAATTTATTTTTTTTTTAAAAATTTATCCTAAAAAGCTTCATTTTAGATTGTACACTTAAACAAGTTTCTCTTTAGAAAAGTTGCTATTTACGCTGGCAAATAAGTTTCTAGGACAGAAGCTAATATTTCAAAAAATTGATAAAATAAGCAATATTCAAACTAAAGTTTAACATTTTAAACTAATATTTTTAGTGTACATGTTTTTTTGTTTTTACATTCATTAAAAATCACTGACTATTTATTTTTTAATATTTATTACATTCAATATGTAAGCAAAGAGGTCCTAAATATTTTAATCAGACCTTCTTATTTATAATCTAGTTCACTTTCAGCCAAATATTTTATGGGGCTACTTTTTAAACTTCTAACTCTTTACTGATTTTAAGTAAGTGAAAATTTCACTTTATGTTTCTCCATTCATACTTTATTTTGCAATTGGATGTTATCATGTATTTGATTATTTATCAATATGAAATACATCATTTCTATAATATAAAATACTTAAATTTTATATTTTTTCTCCTTCTAGAATCTTACAGAGTTCAATACTGCACATAATAGAAGAATAACCATGTTAGGCATTACAGATGAAGAAATGAAGCATCCCAATCGAAAGCGCAGCCGAAACACTGTCAGGTTTAGTTACGAAGAAGAAATTATTAACCCAGGTAATATCAACAGAATTTTTCCATATATATTTTTCCTAAATTATATTTATATTAGGTATTGTTATTCTAACTGATATTTTTATTACAGAGGATATCGACCCAACTGTGGGACGTTTTAGGAACTTAGTGCAGTCAGCTATCATCCCTAATAAAGTAAGTTTTATTTTAAGATTGGTTTTTTATAGACTATTTAATATTTATTAGATAATTTTCTTATAGAAGGGTTGTTAAATCATAACAGTGATGGTATATGATGTTGTTAAATTTTGAAATTCCAAAAAATCGCATTTATGTACAAATTAAAGAAAGAAAATAAAACTTTTCATATATTTTGCTTGATAAAATTTTAGTCCATGGAAGCAATTATTATAACATAATTAGATTGAATGGTTCATAAGTATGTCTGTAATATTTCCTTTTTTTTTTTTTTTTTTATGTTAATTGTTTTTCTATGCTATGAAACATGTGTAATGAAAGTTTTTTATAAAAGAAAACCAGGATTTTCTTTTCAGCTAAAATATTCAGGATTTATGTGATTAAATTTAAATTGAAATTAAGTAAATTGAAAGTCCTGAAGTAATAAAATTTGATTTATTTTCCAGATAATCTTTTAAAGAAAAGAAAAATAATTATCCAATGCTCAAAATGTTTATTAGCTTTTTTTGTAAAATCCTTTTCAGATTTCTTTAACATTTTAAAAATTCTTGAGCATATCAAAAATTTTAAATATATTATCTTTTTTATCAAGTTAAAATTTAATTTTTGACCATCTTTGTTTTTTCAAAAATTACAAAAAATTCTGACAAATAAAAAAAAATTTGGCAAATAATAATAATTTCAATTGGCTTGGTGAGACAATACCTCGAGAAGTTGCCACTTTGACAGCCTTTGTAAAAAAAATACATTTTATAATTATTTATTAATTACATAAAGTAATTAATCAACACTACAATAAAGTAATTAATCAACTGCTTGTTTCATGCTTGTTAGTAAAAGTACTTTTTTGTTAAAAAAAAAAGTATGTGCTGATCAAATGTGTACAGATGTGTTGTTAAAAATATTTGTTAGATTTATTGATTACAATTTTTGAGATAGCTACAATTTTTGACACGTTTGATGCGCAAATATTTTTATTTGGCAACTTGGCTATGAAAGCAACAGGAAATTTAAAATGTTGCAAACATTTTTTCATTATAAAATGATTGGCATTTTTCATTCTAAGAATTATAATTTCCAGTGATCAAAATGCTAAATATATGTTTCTTTCATTTGATAAATTGCTCTAAGGTAGTATCATATGTTAATGATAATATGATAGATACAAAATAGCAAAAAAACTTCAATAGACTTTATTAAATTAACTGTTAGGTTCTTGTTCGTGGGAACAAAAGTTGAAATCCTGCAGGTCGAAAAATCCCGTGTATTAAATAGTGACTAATGCATGTTAAATATGTTGGTGCCACTAAGTCCCATAACTAATCAATGCCTCTGTACGGATTTGGAGATTGATCATTCTCTGGTTCAGGTCAAAATTATGATCTGTGGATGGAATGTTATTGGGTCCTCCCTGTAAAATGAGCTGTGACCTGCGTGTAGCCGAAGTCGTATTCTTGGCCATAGATGAGGCCATGGGGGGGGGNGGGGGGGGGGGGAATGCACTTTCGGCCTTGTCCTAAGCCTGCTTGAAATTCGCTTAGATTTCAAGCAGGCTTGCTGGTATTGGCAATAGGCATAAGTAACAACAACAATAAAATAACTACAAAGTAACATAGAAGAGTAACACTGTAACATTCTACTTATCTTTTTGTTTTAATTGCACTTATTATTATATATTTAAATTTTAGTTTATTTTCTCTTATTTTCAGAGACAAAGAGAAGAATCTGCAAATTTGTTTGGCACAAGTCTAATATCTCATCCAGCCAAAAGAATGGCACAATCATTACATACTGCCGGAGAGCACCATCGTGCTGATTCACTTTACGGTCCAATCAGTCCTTTGTTTGCACCATCTCTTTCTGTTAAACTTGGATTGCACTTGCCAAATCCAGCACCTGACATTGACTTGGAACCATTAGAAGTGGCTCCCGACTATGCAATGACAGTAGCCAATCCAAACGTTGCCAATGAAACAAACTTATCTCAAGAACCTAAGAAGAAGAAATATGCTAAAGAAGCTTGGCCTGGGAAAAAACCAGTGCCTTCTCTACTGGTGTGAAATAATTTTTTGCAATAAATTTAAATAGCTGAGAAATGAGGGTATGGCTTACGTGAGTTTGCTTCTAAGTTCAAGACTAAGAAATCGTTGTTTACGAGGGACATTCTAGTAAAACATTGCTTTCTAAACTTTATGTATTAATTGTGATGAAATAATTTATGCATTATCTTTTTTTCTGTAGTACCTCTGCCAATGCAGTATTTTGTCAATTCTTAGAATGCGCCTGGCAAGAAAACCATCTTTGCTACTTAAAAGTTTTCTCCAAAAAATATTTGTTTTCTCTCTCTAACGGAAAGTTAATTGACGATGTAAAGTTATATTTGGAATTTTCTTATCTTGTGCAACTCTTTGTTGCAAGGTAACACCTCTACATTGCCATGGCTTTTTTCTGGTGAAAATTATCTGAAAAACAGCGATACTGCCTTTTTTTAATTTCCTTTCCCTTTTTTAATGTCCTTTTTCCTTAAACAATACTTCTCTCTTCTAAATGGATCTAAAATGCTCGTTTAATTGCAAATTGAATCTTATTTACACAGCTTTCATACTCTAAACATTATAACGGATTCAAAAGTAATAATAAATATTTAGCCTACATGGATGCTAGTCAACTAATTTAATGTGTTTGTAATTTAATTTGTTATATGTTCTAAAATATAAGAAAAAAATTAATATGGATTCAGAAGTCTATTTTCTAGAAAGAGGAACTACATGAAAAAAATAATGATTAAGTTATTTCACTATGATAAATACTGTTTAGCTGACTAAATCATTGTTATATTTGAGCATCCCTCATTGTCAAAAAATTCATCTGAAGAATTTCGTGTAAGAGTTCATTGTAGATTTTAAACAACATTTTATAAAATATATTCTAACAGCAAATAAAAATTCCTTTTCATAATAAAATAATCATCTTGTCCTTTTTTATTTTTTCAAACTGATGACACCTTCCTATAGCCAAGAACATAGCTTATGTTCATTCCTATATATATAAATGGTTTGTAGATACATAAAGCAGTAATAAAAGTCTCATGTTTTGGACACTATAAAATAAAACCATATTTCTTTCCCTTTTAAATTAATGTGATAATAAATGTATATATATATTAACCTGTAAGTGGTTTTTAAAATTTTACAGGGTTGCCACTCCACAGGGAAAACCTGGAAAATACAGGGAATTTAAAAATTCCCTAAAATGAAGGGAATTTTGATTTTTTCTTTACAAACTGGGAATTTAGTTTCTTATTTTTGTCTTTTAAAAAATGGTGACCACTCAAAGTGTAATCGATGGAATGTTTAACCATGATATTTCAGCTATACCAAACTATTTCATTTACTGTAGCATTATTTAAGTATGTTCAGCTGTGTTTCCAAATTAGTTTCAGCAATTAAAACTAATAAATATAGTTAGCCCAACAATAGCTCACACAAGAGCCCAGTAATTGTTGTTCTCTCTTAATATAATGTGCATAATATGGACAGGGAAAATACAGAGAATTTTTTTTCTCTAGATTTGAGTGCCAACCCTGTTTCAGATACATCAATTAGTTTTTTAAATTCAATATTTATTTTTAGCATCAAAGTTAGATTTGCTAGAATAGCAAATTATGGTAAAAAGCACATTGTGTTGATAGAATTGCAATTGATTTTACTCTATTTCTTTTATTTTGAAAAATTGGGCATTTGTGACTGGAACCAAAAAAGGCAAACTGAATCAACTGATGTAATGCTTATAAAATAAAATGAGGAAGCTATTGAAATTCTTACCTACCATCATTGCACCACTTCTCAAGGTATGTAAGATGTTGAATTCAAGGAATAAATTAATGAAGGTAAACTTTAATTATGCAAAAATAATGCTTTCTCTGTAAATAAAACTGATCTTACTTCACTTTTATTAACTATAATTTTTTTTTTATTATTTAGGTCAGTTTAAAAGGAGTTTATAGTATGCTTATTGATAGAAAATAAAAGGTAAGTGACACAAGTTAAAAGAAAATCAAGATTTTTTTAAATCGTACAAGCCTATGTGTACTAGAACACTTTTTGAAGTCTGTTGTTTCTGGATTATGAGTAACACTTTGTTAGGTGAAAGTACATATTAAGAGTGTACTGCATTTAGCCTGACTCATCTAAAGAAAATATCATTTCACATTTAAATGAGTGACCTGTAATATCAATTAGAATCTTAAATTGCATTTGATATTTAATCAAAAACTACAATATATTGCTCAATATTATCAAAGGATTAATCCTAATGTTAGATTTATTGTCTGATAGTATTGTTTTGGTCAGACATTTTCATATCACACACTTATTAAAATCTATATGGAAAATATCCAAATAAAACTTAAAAATCTAACGATTGAGAATCAGTGTATACAATATGGCTTTTTTCAAGGGAGTCATTTCATTACATCATTAATTAAGTTCTAAGTTTCTCTAACAGATATTATATTAATTTGGCTAAAATCAATGAAATGTTTTAACTTTTTGTTAAAGGTTTTTCTTTCTATATTAAAAAAGAAAAAAAATTGGGTGTTCAACTTTGCAATTTCTACATTCTGTGCAAAACGATTTTGAAACTGGAAATTATGAATGCGTGGAGAAAATACAAAGGAACTACAATGAAATTTTAAAAAATTATTCAACAATAAGTTCCACAATTATTAACTGTTAAACATGTAGGAAAAATTATGTTGGCTGCTCTACATCTGGCAGAAAGCACATTTTTTTTTTCCTAAATTATAACTTACTTGAAAGCTATTGCATTTAATTTTTTTTTCTTTCAGTAATGATTATTTATCTATTGTAGTAGGAAAATTTATCTCTCTCTTTCTCAAGATCTTTTATTTTGTAAGCTTGCTCAAGAGTTAATGTCAAAAATTATTTTTTAAAAAAATTCTCGTTGAGTCATGTCACTGATGTTCAAAAGTTAGGTATAATTGATACTAACATGAATATTTAAGAAAATATAACTCAAAATGGTAATATGTAATTTCAACACAGTTTTACCGTAAGAAAATGAAAAAGAATTATTTTAATTAATTTTATTATCCAAAGAAACAGTGTGAAAGAAAAATAGTGCAAACTGATTGTTTATACTTCAATGAAGGAAAAAAAAAGTAAAAAGTTTATTTGACATGAGGTTCCCTTTAGTAGCTATGCTGCATAATGTATAAGTTCATATAATGTGATTTATGAACTTAAAAACTCTCATTTCAGAATTATTCCAATTTACTCTAGTTGCATAATTAGTGCGCTTAAGTGAAGCGAGAAGTTAGTAATTATACTTTTGAATTTTTTAATATAAATTTAGTTAAAAACAGATAACAATATTTCTTTTTTTAATTTACAGAACAAAGTCTAAATTTTTAAATTTCATTGATTTCTTAACCTTAGCCAGCTGCTAGCTTTTTGGTTTCGGTTTTCTTTTGTTAGTCAGTTCAGAAAGCTTCTCATCTAATTTCTTTTGCAAGTAAGATTGTTTTATGGCATCCATTTTTTTCTGAGGTCGTCCACTACCTGGATAGATGACTCCATCTTTACGAATTTGGCTTCTGGCATGGGCCTTAGCAGCATCACCACACCCATGCACTTCTGGCAAGAAATGCTCAAAGCAAAACCTACCTTTGCAAAAATGGCACATTTGTGACAATGCTGCCACAGACTTCTTACATTTCTCATAAAAACAGGTTTTATCAGCTTTCATTGCTTGTTCAATAAGAGCATCAAAATCATCTTCGTTTGACTCTTTCAATTTCAAAACTTTTTGCTTTGGTTTTACTGCTTTCACTTTAGTAGCCTGTTTTTTTGGTTCAGCACCTTTGCTCTTAGTTACATCAGGAATCTTAGCTTCAATGCTTTTATTTTTCAGTCTATTCATTTCATCATCTGTAGTTAAAGGTTCTGAGCTTGTGGATTGAGTAGAACCGTGTTTTTTAATCTCTATACACCTGTTTTCACCTTCTCCAGTACTAATGTGTATTAGTCCAAGCATTTCAGAAATCTAGAATAATAGAGATTCATCAATAATAAACTTCTATATTAAATACAGAAAATAAACAGTATGATAAATATTCTATACAGATTTTAAAAATATTTTATATCTAATCTAGTATTGCTGATAAGTAATGATTTATATACAAACCGAAGTCAAAAATATCTATATTTTGAAATAGCATAGCTATATTTTGACATAGCTCTTCTTGCTTAATTTGTCGTACTGTTGTGCAAATGCTATGAAAGTTTGATCTTAATTCTCTTTTTGTAACCAGTATATCATGGCCTATCCTTTAGAAGTTAGTATCAAAATGGAACAATGAGTAAAAATTTAATTCCTTTGTTTGGAGAATGTCAGAGGTCATCAATTCATCATAGACTATCATCTCAGACATAGGTAATGTACAAAGTGGAAAATAATGGAACACCCTAAATAGTTTTTAATCTAATGATCGGAATTTCATTTATTAGGAATCAGTCCTAATGGTTCAAGAGGGTAACGTTAAATATGCTCAAATGATATTTTAAGTTATGAAATCAGACAAAAACGCCAATATTAAAAAATTTCGCATGTGAATATTATTCCAGAACAAAACGAGAATAGCATTTGTTTTGAAGAGATTGTGAATGGTTTTTGGATGTACTTAATGCAGTTTAAATAAATAAATATATTTTTTTTATTGCCTCTCTATTTACAATTACACCGAATCAATTTTTGAATTAATTAAATGATAATTTGGCTAGTTCTAACACAGATTGCCAAGCTATCCCACTTCTGACACACCACTTGTCAAAGGAATAGCTGAGCTATCTGGGTCAGAGCTAACCGAATTATTGATTAATTAATTGAAAATTTGATTTGGTGCAATTGGAAATAGAGAGACAATTTTAAAAATGTATTAATTTATTAAACCACATTAAGTACAGCCACAAACAAATTGCAATCTCTTCAAAACAAATGCCAGTTCCATTCTGTTCTAAAATAAAATTTACACATGATGTTTTTGGATTTTGCCACTGTGTGCTTTCCTCTTATCATTAACTTCTTTGCTAGATTGAATTCTTAAAGTCCTGACATCCCAATGCAAAGCTTTTTTAAAAGGCAAAATTTTCTCCGTTAAGAATGTGAAGCAAGCTCTTTTCTCATCTTTGCTAAACATTGATGATTACCTTTTTAAGTTCCTCTGGTTTGTAGAAATTTTGCAATGAAATGTCAACAGAAAAAAACTAATAGATGGCTCTTAACTATCTTGAAAATACTTTCGTGATAATGCATCTTGCCAGGGTAGTGAGTAACAATATAATTGCAATGCTGTAATGCCAACATCAACACAATCAGGATTGTAGTCTTCTCTGTTAAATACTTAAAGGACCATGATCCATCACCACTTCCACCGGTGATCTATGTAACCACTTATCAAATTTTTTTAGCGCAAATAACACTGTAAATGCTTTTTTTTCAATCGTTGTCCAGTTACTTTCCACTCCACTGAACTTTTAGCTGACAAAAGCGATGGGCTTAAAATTACAATCTCGAGTTCCTTTGGGTAAGACAGCAGGGATATCAGTATGAACTTGTAAAGGTTTACCCAGTTGGAGTGTACATAAAACCTTCTTTAAATTAGAAAATGCCATCTCTTGTTCTTTGTACTTTTTTCCTGCCTTTTGTGAGATTTATTTGTGGTGCTGTTAATTTGGAATGTAACTTCGACAGAAATTCATCAAACCCAAGCTTGATTAGACTTCTTACTTCGTTTCTGGCATTTTTAGTTGCTTGATAGCCTATAACTTATCCTTACCAAGACCTTGTTTACCATTTCCAATTTTATATCCCAGAAACTTTATTTCCTTTTCAGCAGAAGTACTTTTCTTCTTTCCACATTTCTAAAAATATTCCTATATCATCCATGTAACATAAGTCTTCCAACCTTCCATTTTTATTTGATAGTACCCTTTCTGCAAATCTAGACACATAAACGATTTTGCATTTTCAGCCGTAAAGAGCATCGCTTGTATGTCTTGCAAGGGAAAACTTGATACTGTAAATCACATTTAATCTTCTATAGTCTATGCACATGCGAATTGCAACATCCTTCTTAGCTACATATAGGATGGGTTAGATTATTTCCGCCTCTGACATTTCTGTTAGTTAACCATTTAAATATAAATCGTTGCCAAACAGGCAGGTTGCCTGGAAACTAAATAATTATGAGAATATCATTATTAGAAAAAGTATTTTTTAAAATTAAAAGTGTTTAATTTTCTAAAAATATTGCTGTTTAAAAAAAATTAGTGCTTATGTTTCTATAAAAATTTTGTTATTTGTCGTTCACATGTATAAACACGACTGCGGCCCCCCTTTGTTATTCAACCTGTTATGCAAGTGGCCCTTCACTCAAAGGTTGTGCACCCTACCAAATTGTTAGTTTTAAGTTCTTTTTGAGATTAGTTTTAAGATATTGCAGTTTCATTTAATCAAAACATTTTACATTGTTAGTAGTACTTAGTTTATGTGAGTAGTATTAGTAACAATACAAAAATATTTTTATGAGCACTATAAATCTACTATTAATTAGTGTAGTAATAGTAAATCACTACAAACCTCATGAACTATTCTTCTTTCAAAAGCAGTGAGAGAAGTTGGAAAGAGATATGAAGCTTTCTCTCCATCTTTAAACTCTTCAATAATCTGAGTAAATTTTTCCTCAACTAACCTGTAAAAAAAAAGGTCTATATAATATAAAAGTGAAACCACCACAAATTATCTAAATCATTAGAGTAATAAAATCATCTTAAAAATCTTAACTACAGTAAATTATGTAAATTGATTTTAAGTAAGTTTATTCAAATTATTTATTTTAATTAACAAAAACATTAAAAGTACATCATGCTTATATCATATAAAAAAAAATTAATTTAAAATCAAATAAATTTTGCGTTAAATTAAGGTTATCTCATCATTTATTTATATCTTTTCTGGAACTTATGTTTAAGCTTGTTCTTGTGTATTGAGATGAGTCATTATTTTTTGGGTAGAGGGTGGAAATATGTTCCAGCTGTAAGTTTTTTATTTCTCTTGATTTGATCTCTATTGCTTGATAAACCAAAGCCTTTTCTTGAATATTCCCTCTTGGACAACTATTTTTTTGCCTGGACAGCCAGTTTGTTACCTAAGTTTGATTTCACAGAATTGACCTATTGTTTTTGCTTTTCTCTTTTCCATCCATTTAAGAGCTTTAAAATAATTATCTATGAAACCTAATTTGAATTCAGGTTTGAGATTTATGTATTCATCTTTAAATTATAATAATAACCTAAAAGCTATTATAACTCAATGTGTTCATTTTTAACACCCATAAAAATATACTTTTTCTTTCTTCTAGTGCCGTGTCGAATAGGTATTTTTATCACAGTGTAAACACCAATTGGGGTAATCAAGTTTGTGATTTACATTTTTATTTAAATCCCCCACAACTGTAAACAACCAACTTACAACAGGCTGTTACAAATCTGAGCTGTAAATAATTATAAATCATAGTGATCAGAGTCAACAACAAAATGCAAAATGATAGAAGAATATTTCCCATTAAAAATTATTAATTTTTAATAGTTAATATTCTAATTATTAATACAAATTTTTCTTATTAAAAATACATTTGTTAATTTTTTGAAATAGAATTTTAAAAGTATCCACTTTTTTTTAAACTTTAGATGTGTTAAACCCCTGATAAAAGTTTAAAAACAAACAAACTTTTACCTTTTCTCATTCTCCATTTCAAGAGGCACATCTTTGGAAGCATTTCTTAAGTAATCTGGCACTTTTTTAATGTTTGTTGCACGATCAGTGTGTTCTTTTTTAATTGGCTTTTTTTTCTGTCCTGGTTTATTTCCTTCTTTTTTTTCTACCACTTTATTTGGAGCCAAAGTAGGGTAGTGACCAATTTCTTTCTCATACTGGAAAGCAGTTCGCACTTCTCCTTTTTCTTCACAGTATTCCACAAAAGATTTCAAAAATCCATGATGTGACACCGTTTTGCTGTCACATATAACTGCCAAATGCCTCTTTGCTCGAGTGATAGCAACATTAATACGCCTGTCTTCCGACAAAAAACCAACTTCCCCAATGTTGTTGGATCTCACTAGAGACAGAACAATAGCTTCTTTTTCCCTGCCTTGAAAACCATCGACCGATCTTATTTCCAGCTCCGGAAACTTGGAAGACAGCCTGGATTTAATAAGATCCACTTGCAAGTTGTAGGGTGTAATAACCGCAATATCTGATGGATGCATACCACTCTTAATGAGACTCTCTACGTGATGACGTACCAAGTCTGCCTCCCCTTCATTACCTTTGGACTCATCATCTTCACTTTGGAGTTCACACAAATCACATCCTGCGGTATCAATGAGCAGCAAAGGTATCGAAGTATTTTCATTATCTTCAACACCAGGTAGGCCATTTAAAAGATGAGAGGAAACAGACTCATCAGCTACAAGTTTATTTTCATACAGATGTTCAGAAGGCCACTGCATTATAGCATTATTCATCCGATATTGAACAGTCAGCATTTTCTTGATGCTATCACCATATAACTTCAGAAGTCTTTCCATAAGAGTAATAGCTAGTCCTTCTTTTGCAGCTTTGTCGGACACTATTGTGGGTGGCAACTGGTTATGATCGCCAGCTAAAATGCATCTTTTGACTGACAGAAGAGGAATCCAGCAGGCTGCTTCAGTTGCTTGGGAACACTCATCAATCACACAGATGTCAAAATGATCTTTTTCAGCATATTTAAGTGATCCATCTTCAGATGCCGATGTAAGGGTGCTGAGTACAACATCGGCATTCTTTAAGATCTGTTTCACAATAAATTTTTCCCTCTCTTTTACTTCTTTCAGCAAACTACGGTTTTCAGCCCACATGGTTTTCCTAGTTCTAGAGCCTTTGGTTTTGCTTATTTTTTCCTATAAAAAAAAGTTATCCATCAGCAAATATAATATTTAGCTAGTAATAATTTCACTTATTTTTCTGCATTTTTTGTTTAAATATTTCCTCTTTTTGATCCACTGAAAAGTTTCACATAAATAAAGAATATGAGTATAACAGTTATTGTTAAGGGAGACTGTTTTATGACACTGACAGCTACTTTAACTCCTTCAATAAACAAACATAAAAAATATGATAGATGATTTAGCATACAAATATAATGCATTATATTTTTACTATTTGTGCTACTACAAAATACAGTTATTAATATCCATCAATTACAAGTATGACAAGTTCAAATACAAGCTTTTAATTTTAAGTCATTTTTAATCAACCTCTTATATATGTTTCATGTTCATAATAAAATTGGTTAATATTTATTTTCAATTTGATTTAAGAATTTATCATTTTGCATGGTTTAAATACTAAACTTATTTGAAACTGAAAAGTTAATAAAAAAACTTTTTCATGAGACCAAATACTTCTGAAGACATCTACCATTTCATTACATTAAAATTTGCTTTAAGTGTTATGTAATATAGCAGTTAAATTAAAAAATTCACTAATTTATAGTATAATTTTTATTTTATTTTGCAGAAAAAAATAAAAATTTACCCCTCTACTAAATGTGTCTTAACAGTTATTAGAAACTTCCCTTGTTTTAATACTTTACTTCATATTCACTATTAAAAAAAAAACTTATCTGTTTTGCTCATTCTGGCCCTATTGTGCCAAAACAATATACTACTTCCATTGCAAAATGTCTATGATAATAGTTCTTTAATAAAAACAACTAGATTCCTGTAAGTGTATGTTAAATGGCAAAAGAGGTAGATCTAGCAGAATATGAATATAAATGTAAGAGGATATTAAAATGCTCTTTGATGACTTGATTATTTACCATAATTTAGTACTAAATTGTTTAAAATTGATTACTAAACACTGATCTAGATTATGTAAACAAAGTTTACAAAATAAGCATAATATAATTTAGTCATCAAAAAAAAAGAAAAAATTTTGATTAACTTTTGATTTTTTTTTATTAACTTTTGTATTTTAGAATTACAAATTAAAGAGCAATTTTAAAAGTTTGCAGAGTTCATCAGGATGTACTTAACATAAACTAATGATAATTTAAATGAAAAAAAAAAGACAAAAGCATGATTCATTCCTCAAACTATTAAGATTGTAAGAACATTACATTCTGTTTAAGGGGATTCTGATTGACAGAAATAAGCAATGATTAATGCTTTATTTGAAGCTGAAAATAAATCCAAATTTATTTAGTTAGTCAATTATTTGAGGTGTCTTTTCTTTTTAAATTATTTCAGGTGTTTATTTTCTCACAGATTGCACACATACACAAAACTAAGTACTGTCAATACTTACTCTTAGTTGATCAATTTCCTTGTGCAATTCTTCAACTACATTGCTGCCATCATATCGAGAAACAATAGCATCCAAAGAGTATTGTTGAATAGTAGGTGAAAATCGAGCAGGATGTCCTAATCGAACCATTTTCACTTTATATGGAGCCAGTTTTTCAACTAAATTATCAACTGCAACATTTGAAGGAGCACATGCAAGTACCTAAGAATAAAATATTCAAAAAATATATATAGTTTTGTAAACTATTTTTTTTTTAAATACAGTAGTTATAGGTACTATTAGCATTTCTTTAATTAAAAAAAAAGAATTAAACTATACTGTCAATTTTTTAAGCTACGGAAAAGCACATATAAATTTTTCTTACAATACATAAAATATACTGTTCATATCAACAATATTGGATAGTGATAAAAGATGGATCCTTTTTTTTCAGGCATGAGATTGATACTGTTTTTATTTTTTGTTACATTCTTAAAACTAATTTTAATTTAAGGCAAACCAAACACAGAAATAGTAAGCATCAAATGATTAAAAAAATTTATAAACGTGGGTACAAAAATTTTAATAAGTAATTTAAGTAAATATAAGTACTTTTAAGTAAGTGTAGGTAAAAATATTGTAAAATTCAAATATTACATTCAATGTAAAAAAAATACTTCACATAATTTAGTTTAATGTATTTAATAGAACAAATCGCAACATAAATAGATTTTATTATATTTTAGATTCTTAAAATTTAAAATTATGGAAATTTTCAATTCACTGTGACAACTATGTAACTTTAAAACTTAAAATAATAACAATCCATTATTAATATAAATAATAGGTCATATGTTGCAATGATTAAATTTTTTTACACACTTTTAAAGTATGTACTTTTTAATGTTAAAAGAATTTACTTTTAATTTCAATAATTTTTTATTTAACTAATATTATTTAAAATGCTTTCAAATAATCTTTTTTAGGTGATAATAACTTTAAAAAATAACTATTTTAGGTAGGAAGAGTCTCTTTAATCTGAGGTTTTAATTTTTAAACTGCTCATAAAATATTATGAAATAAATTATTTGAAACATACAGTTAGGACAAAAGATATTTCAGACAGACAATATTTTTTTTTCTTTTTTTACCCCTGGAACTGAGATAATATCCATTGGTGCTTATAAACTTTATCTTACATGTGCAAAATAAATTATAATTGTATTGGAAAATTACAGTGTAATTTTGTAATATCTTGTAGTGTTTTTGTTTTAAAGCACTAAAAATGAAACACATCTGAATATAATTTCAGTATTTTATTTGAAAAACTAAGAATTTGAATCGAATTGAATATGCTAACTAAAATTTTTGGTGGTAGTAATAAGGGCAACTTTTAAATTGCTCAACAAATGTTTATTTCATTTAATAGAAATAAATAAATAAAGTTCGTATTTTTAGTTGAAAGATTATTTTGTGGTGTGTGGAATTTAGAAATAAAATCTTAATCACTCATGATTTATTAAATGATTTACCCTTCTGTTAATAGTTTTATTTAAATGCATTGATTGTGAATCTTTATTAAACATCTTTATTAAATCTTTATTATAACAGGTTTTTCAAATTATAAATTGTCTGACTGAAACAAAAAAATCATGATCTCATTTCAAAATTTTCTGAATATTGCATCATTCAAACAAACAAACAAAAAATTAAATAGGACTTTCAATTGATATTTAATGAACAAAAATAAGCTAATGAATATTTGCCATTTTATAAGTGTTTTCAAGTATGCAAGATTAATATCATTGGATAAGAATAAATTAATAAATACTTCCTAGGTTTTGGAATTGTAATTCAGCTCAATTATATTTTAATCAAACAATAATTAAAAAAAGACTGCAAAAAAGTGATGATAGAGATTCAATAAATAAGATTAGTACAAAACATTTGACAAACAGAAATAAATGAGAGAATCAACTATCAGTTGCTCATTATTATGTAATTTTTAAATGTTGTAATCTAGTTAAATGTAAGACCTAAATATTTCAAAATCGCAAATATCCGGTAGGTTAGATTTCTATGGATTCTGAATAGAAATATATAAGTGAATGCAAAACTCCTTATTAAAATATTTATTGATGACTGGTAGTTAATTGGTTTTGTTATTTATATATTATATTCATTGCAAATACCACAGTGAAAAAAATAAACTCCTTAAAAGTTAAGAGCAAATTTTTTTTTAAAAATAGCACAAATTTAAAGACACATCAGATTATGGCATGCATTTACAACACTTTCAGAAAACAGTTGAATAAGAGTGCCCTTTGCAAATAAAATAAAAATCAACAATGTGTGTTAAACTCAAATGTGAGTATATATATTGCTAAAAAGAACTATTTAGAGTTTAAAACTACGAAATTGTTAAACTATTAAACTTTGTAAAAAAAAAATGCTAGTTTGGTGATATTTTTCCAAATAAGATAAAAGTAAATAAAATCAATGAGTAATTCTTAATTTTTGCATATTTCTTTAAGTCCAAATAATGGCAGTATTCATTCACTAAAAAGTGTTATTTCATACAGGGACAGAACTTTCAATAAAGACTTTAGGCAAGAATTGCAAAAGCAATTTTCAAACAAAATTGTGACAAGTTTACTCAAAACATCAAGTACTACACTGATACTAATCCTATTTACATTCAGAGATATAAATATAATTTGATATTTTTATTAATTTATTTATTAAAAATATAATTTTCAAAAATTACTTTTAGTTTTTGAGATGTAGCTTGTAATATACACTCTAAGACTGTAGTAGTTTTACCAGTACCTGGTGGACCATGCAAGATTGCTAGCTCTTTTTGAGTGAGAGCAAATTGAACAGCTTCTTTCTGGGCATGATTCAATTTGTTATTAAAATATGTCAAACCTAAAATATAAAAAAAAAAATTTTAAATTTCCCCAAATCTGAACACGTGATTTGTTAAAATAAAATTATGTTTATAAAAAATGCTACAATTTTAAAAACATTTTCAAATGTATACATTTAATGAAAACTACAATGAAAAAGAATAAAATTACCTACTTTCAGGTCATTTTTATTATATAAAGAAAATTTGGCTTTATTTTTAAAAAAATTCAAAAATAAATCAGACAAGTATTACAAACTGTTATTCACTTTGTCATACCAAATATCTGATACTATTGATGACAAATACTTGGCACTGTTTGCAAACTATAAAGAACTAGGACCACAATTTTCCAAAAGGTCTTGAATAAAGTTTATTATAGCTGTTTTTGGAAATTCGGTGCACATTTCTCTTAAATAATTTCATAATAAAAAAATGATCTAGTGAAATACATACACAATAATCCTCACTTACCTTTTTTTCTTACGTATTTAAAATTTCCTTCACAACCAACATTTTCTTTTTTTGGTAAATCCATTAAATGATTTAAAATGTATTTTAGCAGGTATAATTTTCTTCAAAAACAGATATTCTTCTTAATTCACTGAATACCTTAAATATACTTATAGAAAAAAAAATTACTAAGCTCCCAAAAAACTAAAATTTTCTGTACTATTGGGATTTTTCAGAAATCTCAATCGCAAAAATTATTTGTGAGCATTTTTCATTCTTCCTGTGGCAGAACATCAATCATAATATTCAGAATCTAGATTCAGTAAATGAAATACATTATACATAAAAAAAAAATTTCAAAGCTAGAAAGTAACAATATAAACTAGTATTGTTAAATGAATACTTAGTTGAATGTAGACATTATTATTAAATGTTAGAAATTTTACAACAATTTCACTTAATGCTTATTAAGTGTTTCATAGCATATGTCATCAAAACATTAAGAGTATCTTTCAAAACAGAAAATAAGTTTTAAAAAAAAAATCAATTACTTATTAATATTTAAAATGATAGAGATCAGATGTAAAAAATATAGTAAAAAAAATCAGTTGATAAAACATGTACTGTTATGAGCAGTATAAATGTGTTTTTACTAAGCACAAAAAATATATCTGCTACTACGCTAATTATGAAAGATTAAGATTTAAATTTTTACAAATGGTAAAGCAGCAATATTTAAACTTGGTCCAAAAATGTAGATATGAACCTTTTTGTGATTAGCAGAGACAAACAGACAGTTAAAATGAACGGCAATTTACATGGGCGAAGTTTGAAATTTTTGAATTGTAAAAACATAAAATGACTGCAGATAAAAAAAAAACTACGTCTTATCTAAAAAAACGTGACTTTAATTCATTGTTAAAATAAAAATTTCAGAAGAGCAATTGAAAGTTTAACCTCTTAATTGTAATTCCACTTTTTGGGTATCATCAGCACAAATAAATTAGTATATTTAAGGTCAGATTCTTAAATCATTAAATACATGAAAATCAGATCATGGAATTAAACATCATTCATGCCGTTTACTTTTTCATTTTGAGCAGGGAGAGTAAAGCACATTAACGTTTTAAAAATTTATTAAATTAGTATGCTGATTTATCAGTAATAGCTATAAAAATGCAGTTGCTTTTGTGTCTTCAAGCTTGTATCTTTGCTGCATTCTTGGTTTTGGCAAAGTGATACCAATATGTATCCGTAATTTGCAACAGATCTTAAAATACGACAATTGAAAGCCATGCCTCTGAGCTTCTGATCTTCTTAAGAAAGCCCTTTTTCAAACTACACAACATGAGTCATTATTTTAGTATCTAATGCTACTTTTAAGACAAATTTTTATAATTGTCGCATGTAATAAATTTAAAAAAAGCCTTAATATTTTAAAGCACTGGATCTGTGCTGTGAATTCTGGATCCGGATAAAAAGGACATGAAATCTGGATAAAGCCGTGATTTCATAGTTAGAACCTGATGATTACATGCAATTAAGAATCTTTCACAATTTGGGTATCTTGAAAAATGATAGCATAACTTTAATCATTTCCCCTGTTCAAATCAACTAACAAAAGTTTAAAATTTGTGACAGCACAGTTCACAAAATTATATCATCAATTGACAAAAACAGCAGCTAAAAATTTATTTTTCCAAAGATAACCAAGACTAGAGAAAAATAAATAGCATGACAGTAACAAAATATACTTACTACTATCAGAAGATTTTTCAAGGGAAGAAGGCTGCGAGATGCCAAACAAAACGTTTGCTAAATGAGATTCTGAACCTTTCTCCTGTAAAAGTTTCAGAGACCTAATAGGATGAATCATACATTTTTATAAAACCTTGAAACAAACATTTAATGATTTTTTTTTCTTTAATTTAAAATTGGTAACTAATGAATCACAAAGTATTACATTGATAATTTGGCTAACAGGATAAATCATTCCAAAACTTGAAATAAACATTTCCTGAATAATTTTTCTTAATTTAAAATTGGTAAATAAGGAATCACAAAGCACTATTTTTAAAAAATTTAAATTTGTCATAGAAACAGTTTCACTATTTAATGGTCCACCTGAATCCTGCAGGAGGAAATAAATTACATTTTAAAAAACATAAGGGAAAAGATTTAAAAACTGGCAGTTAAGTACATTTCTTATTTTTTTAAAAAATGGAAACCATTTATTTAGCTTTAAAAAAAACTTACCTTTTCAACCTCTTATAAGTCACATCATTAGCTAACTTAATAATTAGATACTGGATATCATTTTCTATGTCTGAAAAATTAGAATTCTTTTCAAATGCAACAGAAATGGATGTTTCTGCAACTTTTATAACAATGCCAGAAGTTATTACTTCAATTTTTCCATCGCTGTTGAAGCTTCCAACACCAACTATGTCACCTATTGGAAATTTGTTAAAAAGTTAAAGTTACAAGGCATGATTTTTAATTTAATAATGAAACAATTTATACATATTATAGTAATTACAAAAAAAATAGAGAGAATTTTTTTTTATAAACAAATTCTATAGGAATCAGTTCTTCAAAGCTCAGATTTTGACCACCAAAATTGTTTTGATCTTCTGATACTAGTTTGCAGTATTGCTTTATTTTCAGAAATGTTAACATCACACAGTTTTATTTAAAGGACACCCCACCCAAATTTTGCTAAGAGTAAAAAATTTCTTACCAAAAGACCTAAATTAATATATTAGGTATATATTACCATAATTATTTAAGAATCTCTGGCATAAAGAAATAGATTAGAGAATTCTTAGAGGTCCAAGAAGTGAATAAGTAAGTGTCCAATAAATGATTATTAAATTTGTTATACAATCAGTAAATGAAAATATCCAACTGACACTTTTTTTTGTTACTCTTATCTCTATAAAAGCATCATTTTTAAATTTAATAATTTTTTTTTTACATTTAAGTTCCTAGAAATGACAACAATATGCATAAAAATCTAATCTTGGTAAACAAGATTTAGCATTCCTTTTATCATAACTGAAAAAAAATAAATACAGTTTGCATAACAAAATAATAAATTTTTGCTTGTCATTTCTTAATTTCCTTTTCCTTGTTAAGTAAACAACTATAGCATTTGAAGTTTTAATAAAATGAAGTAACATTTTGGTGTAAAAACAATTCTTAATATCATACCAAAGCAATGCCTTTTCTTAAGATTTATTTATATATATATATACTGGGCCTGCACTAAGGGTCATGATGTCTAATAAATTGGGTTTTCAATTATACCATGAAGGTGGTAGTGTTCGGATATGACAAAAATAGCATGAAAGCATGAACCCCAACTACATTGCAATAACACTTCAAACTGGTGGAAGCAATGTTTATGGTTTAAGGGATCTTTTCTTGCAGGGGTCTTTTGATTCCTGTGGAACAGCGTCTGAATGCCCAAGGGCATTTAAGTGTTATCACAGATCAAGTATATTCTGTTATGACAATGGTGTGCCTGCTGGGGATGGATACTTTCAGCAAGCAATGCTTCTTGTCATACAGCTCGTATTATCGCCAGGTGGTTCATATAACATAACGGAGGCTTTACCTTGCTTTGTTGGCCCACACAATCACCAGATATCAATCCAATTGTTAATTTATGGGTGAGATCAAACGGGGAATCAGATTGCCGGATCCAGTACCAACCAATCGGGGGGAAACTGAAAAGAGCAGTTCGTCGTATATGGGGTCAAGTTTCTCCAACCAACATCTCAATGAATCTATGCCAAGAAGAATTCGAGCAATATTACGGAGAACCTAAGGTGGATCTACAGTGTATAAGTGTATTATTTTCCATGCTGACCTTTGTTACATTCATCTTCTTTTTGTTTCAGCATTTCTGTAACCCTTATTTTAAAAAATGAACTTATGTGTGCTATGATTTGTCTCCTTATGGTGAACTACTATGAATAAACATAAATCTCACTTTTGCATCCTATTTGGTACCAAAATAACTGTTTTTGTATTTAGAAGCATATTTTAATCAAATAGGGATTTTTATGCTCACATGGGACTCCAAACCAGTTATAGAAAATTGTGCTCAAATTTTAAAAAAAAGAACCATATACTGTTGAGGAGACTTTTACAAAATCAACTTTTTATTTTTTGCATTTTCTAAGGGCTCACAATATGTAATAATAATGATTTAAAAGAATTCAAACATTAGGAGCAATTATAGTAACAAAATGTAACAAAGAAAGGAGTTAAAAGGACAGTGAGTGCTTTCTACTTTAGTTTAATAATTTATTTAATCAATAGACTTAACTGCAAATCTTCTAATCAATAGACTATTGTGAACAGTATAAACACCATTTTAATAATTATGAAATTCGCTAATTATTACCTGATGATAAACAGTGAGAAAGAAAAGGACTATTACGAAAGAATGATTCGAAATGTAATAAGGTTCTTCCAAAAAGGCCAGTCGATGAATAACCCAGACGAAGTTTTGGTATACATACGCCCTTCTTTTGAAGACTTTTTATTGATCTACTCTCTTGAAGACACCTTAAAAAACCGAGAGAAAAATTTACAGTAAATAATATAATTAAAAATATTACATCTTAGCTAGATTTATAAATAGTAATTACTTATTTTCTTCGATTTCCGTATCTCTCTCTATTTCAAGAAGCTGTAATTGCTTAATGACAAAAGATTCGATATCCGACGTTATTAAAATTTCTCCAATTTCAGTCATTTTTATAAATGGTTAAGAAAATAAAACTAAACTATAATAATAATAGAATTTGCGCTTATTTTCTTTAAGCATTTAATTCACTCTGTTAAAACATATTAACACAAATGTTGCTGTAAGAACTAATCCATTTGCTTTATAATATGATAAAAATTTTGCTTTTAGCTTTACGTTACCGTAAGAATTTTTAAAGAAGGCGACAAGCTATGTAGTTTTTAATTGAATTTTTTTTTTTAATTTTTCAGTACTGAAATCTGCTTTTTAATGAGCCGATAAATCTCTATTAATTTATTAGCAAAGTTTTAATTCATTTAGAAGTTTTTCTGCTTAAATAAAAAAAATTATTTAAATAAATATGACTTTGATCGCTAGAGGGCAGGACAGATGTAGAGGTTTCTGCAAAGAAAAAGAATATTCGTGAACATTCACGAGATATCAGTAAGTTGACCTCGAAAAATATAAAGAGCAACTGAAATCATTTCATCATATTTGGCAAACAGACGTGTGATTTTGTACTTAGTGTTTGACGTGTTTAAAAACTTAGCGATTTCTCCGGATTGTTTTGCTTGACCCTCTACAAAAAAAAGTAAGTAAACTTATGTCTTTTACACTCTGTTACGTTATATTAATCTTCATGCTACAAATATAGCTTTAAATGGCGGTGAAAAGGGTGTTAGCTTTTAAAGAGTTTCAAAGTATAACAATCTGTTCTTCTGATTAAGATGAAAGAATTTATATGTGTAAAAATCTGATTTTTCATAATTTTTATGAGAATTCCTGATGAATATTAACAAGTATATGACATGATTTTCTTAGTCTAGTTAGTAGTGTGAAGTTTCCAAACATGGATTCATTAAAATCGTAGGTGATGTTTTATACTAGAAATTAAAATTCAACAGCTGTCAACTCTTAATTGAGCGTCGCATTTTTTCATTATTGTTGATTGCATTTTTTGCTATTTTTAGAATTAAAAATATTTCTTTTGGAATTGTGGTTTATCATTATCTTGTGCTTAACTCATAAATTGATGAAATATAGTATGCACTTAAATTAGATTATTTTTCAGTTTTAAAAAGCTATGTAAAAGAGCACATATAGTAATTTTTTAAACATTGAGATTTATATGAATACTGTTTTAACATTTAACTATACTTAATTTATTTTGCTTAGGCGTTAATTTTCTGAAGATCTCAGTACATGACTAGCTCGTTTACTCAAATTCACTAAAATATCACTTAAATCATTCATCCACTTAAGTATTTTATTATTTCAAAATTTTCTTATGTTTTTTTCTTTATATTTTCAGGATGGGTAAAGACTACTATAAAATTCTTGGTATAAGCAAAGGAGCATCTGAAGATGAAATTAAGAAATCTTACAGAAAGTTAGCTTTGAAATACCATCCAGACAAAAACAAAACTCCAGATGCTGAAAGTAAATTTAAAGAAATAGCCGAAGCCTATGAAGTTCTCAGTGATAAAAAGAAAAGAGACGTTTATGACCAATTTGGTGAAGAGGGACTCAAAAGTGGTGCTGGAGGAGGTGGTGGCGGTGGAAACCAAGGCTTTACTTATACATTCCATGGTGATCCAAGAGCAACGTTTGCTCAATTCTTCGGCACAGACAACCCATTTGAATCATTTTTCATGGGACTCGGTGGTGGACACCCTTCATCTAATATGTTTTATGACAACGACGATATGGAAATTGATGGAGATCCATTTGGTCACTTTGTTAGAGGGGGAGTTGGCGGTGGTGGTAACCCCTTTCGATCCCAAAGCTTCACGGCTGGTTCTCCGAACATAAACCGAGCTAGCAAACCAAAGACTCAGGATCCACCTTTAGAACATGATTTGTATGTGACTTTAGAAGATATTTCTAAAGGCTGTGTAAAGAAAATGAAAATCAGTCGCAAGGTCCTTAATCCGGATGGTCGAACGACTAAGAGGGAAGAAAAAGTCTTATCTATTAATGTGAAGCCTGGTTGGAAAGCGGGAACCAAAATAACTTTCCAGAAAGAAGGTGACCAAACTCCTAACAGTATACCTGCAGATATATCTTTTATTATTAGAGATAAGCCTCATCCTACATTTAAAAGAGAAGGAAGTGATATCAGATATACAGCTAAAGTATCCCTTAAAGAGGTAAGTTTAACATTTTGTATGCTTATTTAGTTTTTATGGGTAAGCTTATCTTTACTGTTAATGACTTGACCTTTTTTTCTATATTAATAATCATTTTCTTGTGTGTTGATAAATTAGTAATGAAAAAACAGTTTCAATATTTATAGAAAACTGTATAATTTTATCTTTTGCTTATGGCTGATGCGACAGGTGGACCAAGCTGGCAAGCTACACCCTGCTGAGTGCCATAAGCAAAGGGTAAATAATAGTATAGTAACCATACATTGAACCCCCGTAGTAGAATCGCGGCGACATTGTCGCAGAACATTACAAAGTTCATGCAGAAAGTTTGTTTACAAAATGCGAAGAAGGAAATAGTTTGTGCCTATCCCCCACAAAAAAAATTGAGAATATCACCCATAATATAGAATTAAAAATTATTACATGTTCAGTTTAAAAAAAATCAGTTTTTTTTTAAACACAGCTCTTTTGTTATTTTAAATGAGTAGCATATGCATATATGTAGCACATATGTTTGTTATTATTAAAAGTATCTTGCTGAAAGATTATTATTAGAGAGGTATCTTGCAGAAAACCCGAAGAAATTCTGCCTCAAGGCATTAAACCTATACTGTTACTAATGCATTCTAATACTTGTGAGTGGTATTTTCATTGCAGAAATGACTTCAAGAAATTGAAATGAAACTTAATAAATTATAATCTGTTTTTTGTCGCTAATTTTTTATAATTAAGTGATTTCTGTGAAAAGCTGACTTAACTTTTGAAATCAGTAAATAAAGATATCAATCTTACTATAATTCGTAGAATATTTGCATAATTTATTTCTAGTAACTTCAATGATATATCTGAATTTTTTGATTTCGTCGTATAATCTGCTAATAATAAACCTTTCAATTAAATATATTTTGTTTTGTGTTTATTTGGATACTTTAAGTTCTTTAAAACATATGAAATAATGTGGTTAGTTTTTAAATCTTGACTAATTAACTCTTGCTTAAATACAAATTCAGCTTCATAAATAACATTTTTTTATTCGGTTATTAGCTTGTAATAATTTTTGTACCATTTTAGTTAGAAATATCAACTATTCTGACTATATAATTGTTTTAAAATTAAGTACTGTCACATTTTATCAGATGATTTAACTGGTAAAAGTCTGAACATTTGAAGAAATAGTTTGCAATTGGGTCATAGCTCAAATAATTTCATTTTTTTATTGCTATATTTTTACAATTATCATGTGGTTAAAAATTGCTATTGTATTAAAGCCTGTATTTGTAGCAATTTCTTTTTATTTTTTACTGTGAGAAATATTAAATATGTCTTAAAAAGATATATTAAGAAATTATTTGGAATTTAGTTTCATTTAAGAGAAATAAAAATTTTGTTTTAATTTTTTATTTCATGTGTTAAATTATTAAATTTGTAAATTTTTTTATCATTTTTTACAGGCTCTTTGTGGTACCAAAGTTGAAATACCCACACTTACTGGAGAGAAGAAATCCTTAAAGATAACTGATGTTATTAAGCCAAATTTTGTTCATAGGGTCAAAGGGCATGGATTACCTTTGCCCAAAGACCCAACCAAAAAAGGAGACTTAGTTGTAGGTTTTGAAATCAAATTCCCAGACTATTTATCAAGCACTGCAAAAGCTACATTACAAGAAGTTCTTCCAAACTAATACTTAACTGTGTTTATGTGACCATTATTATAAACAATTAAAAGTTATGTATGTCTGCAGGTTTGTAAGAGTTAATGAACTGCTGCTCTATTGAAAAGGTTGCTAGAAGGGACTTCTTTAATTTTGTACATAATTTAACTGTACATATTTGTGTATTATTTATTTTTTAAAAGTCAATTATAATGATTGTTTGATATTTTTTTTCTGTAATTTATATTTGTATATATTTTGTACATAGCTGGGAACAATTTATCAGAATAGATAACTTTCTGTTCCTATTTTTTGTTGGTTATGTTACTGTCATACAAATCAAGATATCAGTGTTTGTAAGTTTACTGTGTATGAAGAATATTCTGTATATTGCTAGTTCTTGCTCCCAGCAGATTGTTTTAGTAAATAAATTTGTTAACTGATACTTAGTCTATCTAAATGAAAAGAAATATACATTTTCTATGTGCTCATAAAAATTATATCTTAGTTTGCAAATACATCTTAGGAGAAAGTAAAATGAAGTGGTTTTCTGCTATTAATTATTAAATCCCTAAAGGGGATTGTATCTCTTAATTTTCAAACTCAATTTTTCCTACTTTCAAAAGCAACCTGCTTGAGTCTAATTATGATTGAATTTGACAAATATTTTCTAAGAGATTTTTATCTGTATTGTTTGATCTATAACTAGTTGATGAAATTAAATATTAGCATTATAAATTACCAGGTCTTTAGTAAAACTTTTAATTGAATTCAAGACTAATTTTCTTGGATGATCCATTTATCCAATATGTTTACTCAGATTTTGCATGCAGTCTTAGATTTCTTAGTTTTGTGCCCTGTGGCAAAAAATTTTTCGGGCTTTTTGTGACATACCTCTGTAGTACTTATCTTTCTCCTTGATACTTTTAATAATAACAAATATATATGTTCTAAATTACTAAGTTAAAGTAACAAAAACGTCATGTAATTTATTATTCTGATTTGGGACAATTTTTTCGCATTTTGTAGGGTGGAAACACACTAATTTCCTTTTCGCATTTTGTATATCATCACATTTTAAAAAAATAAATAATAAAAATTCTTGAAATTCTTTGCAGTAACTACCGGAAAAAAATAATGTGTAATAACTTTAATCAGACTTTTCAAAAAGGGGCTACTAAATGCATGTTTTCATTTCAGGATTCAGTTGTCTTAATAAAAATATAGGATTTTAAAAACTGTGGAAATCAATAGTAATAACTGCAAAATGGAATGAAAATTTCTGCAGAAAGACAGCCAAAATTGTTTACTTCCCAAAGGAAAAATCTTTCTATAAGACCTCTGTAATGTTCTGTGACAATGTTGTGTCACCACTGTTCTGCCACCGGGTAATCACAATAATCTATTCTGGAAAACATCTCTCTGGTTGCAGCCAGTGATACTTGACTTAGTTGATCAACTAGTAACTGTGACTTTTGAGCAGTCCACTGTGAGACTGATTACTTTCAAAGCTGATGCTTAATAACTGAAAGATTAGCTGCCAATAAAATTATTTTATCTTATAAATTTTATTTATCTTTTCCTTGTATGATTATTTTATAATAGAAGCCCTATTTAAAAATTTAGAGTAAAAAAATATTTTCTAAAAATAACATGCTTAGTCTTCTGAATCTTGATTCTTATATGACTACTTGGTCATAAAAAGAGCTATAATTTAGAAGAAAAAAAAGGTTGTTAAAGTTAAGGTAAAATTATTATTAAAAAGTTATAAATTTTTTTGTAACTAGAAAAGTAGAGGGGGGGAGCTGTTTCATGTGCTAACTAACCAATTTTAAGTTTAATGGGATTATGATGAATAATTGAATTATTATAATTACAAATCCAGAATAAATTATTATAATTACAAAAAGAAACTGAAATTTTGAATAAATCAGTTGGGTTTTTACCTGTTTTTTTTCCATCCTGTAAAAAAATTATATAAATGTGTCACATTTTAAAGAAACTTCCACTTGTTGGACTCAATCAATGAATTCCCCTAAGGAAAAAACCAAGAACCATCAGATAAGGCCTACTTGAAAAGAAAAAAAAGTTCCTATTACATCTTTTAAGATTTACATTACACCCTATTAAATTATTAAGATTTAATCAATTACTTAGAGCTGCCTTATAACATCATAACCTCTTAACATAAAGAATCAGGAGAAACGTGGGGAGGGGGGGGGTTAATGAATTGCTAAACTTCGCACCTTCTCAAAAGAGTTAAAATGAAAACACACAGTAGCGTAAAACCAGTGTTACCCCTAAGCTTTTTTTTTATAAGCGCCGACCCATCTTGCCCTTTGATCCCAATAAATGCACCCTTTTTGTACAAATAAGCCATCATCCTTTAAATACACTGCCTTTTTATTCATATTCTATTTTGAAAAAAAAATTTTAATTTACTATTTAAATAATTTTTATTACATATTGCAATTATTATATAATATTACACATTTTAATAAATTTTTAGGGTGTTAAGGGAGAGCTTTTTCAAAATTCGAAGTGCCCTTTTCAGATATAAAGTGCCCTGGCCTTTTTTATTCCCAGGTACACTCTGGTAAAACGAGATAATAGTTAAATTTTTTTTTTAAAAAAAAAAGACCTAACTTCTTCCATTTTCAAATGAACAATGAAATATTTTTTTTTTTTGACTAAGGTCATGGATTAAAGGATCAAGAGTCCTTCAAGTATGGGAGGTTTTTTTTTTAAATATAAATCATATGCTCATTTTATGAGAAAACTGTACCTATCTAAAAAAACGCAATATCTAATGGATAAGAATTACAATTCCAGAATACTGATAAGAAAATGTTTTGACAATCCACATCGATAAAAATTATCAGATTAAATGATGCTTGTATATTCAATTTTCAACACTGCCAATTTAAGAAGGGGAAAAAATAAAGCATTGAACAAAATAAAACAAGTTCCATGTTTATTGACATGGAATATCGTATAAAAATAAATAAATAAAAAGCCTGAAATATTTGAAAAACATAAACAACTTTCTGGAAAAACACAGTTGCAACAATTAATTATTATTTTTTACTGAAAAACATTTTTTTGATTTAAAAACAGGACAAGTTTAAAAGGGTACTTTAGGTTAAGGAATCCTGTTAGTTAAATAATTGGGATCAAGCAAAAACTAAATGTTCTTTTTTTCATACATCCAAATCAGGTAGATCAAATTTATAAAGGTGTCATTTCCTTTTCGTATTAAGACTCAAGAGAATGCTACTTATTTATATGATTAGCCCAGAAAAAAAATTATATTCTCCCCAGATCTATGAACTAAATATGGTTTTGATGCCTAATATACTAATGCATTTTCTAAGCACATCATTTATCACTTCGAATCTATGAATAGAAAAAAAGAAAAAAGTTCCTAATTTTACCATGTAATATAAAGCAATTCGGGAAGGGGGAAAAAAAGAACAGATCATCAGAAATCAATGTAGGCGTTATTATCAAATAATATTTATGCGATTTATTATTTTCTATAACTCCGGAAATCTTTTGCTCCCACTGTATTAGGTATCAAAAAGAAAATTCGAATTTATCCGATATTGATCCGTGTCTTTATTACCTTTTACAAGATTTATAAAAATACAAAATTTTAATTTTTTTTTTCATTAGGTAGAGGTATCTTCGAGTAAAGGGGGCGTAGTATGTACCAACACTATAATTTTTTGGTAAGTTATGTATTTTAGACGAAAATGTTAGTTTTGTTTCTTGGCGCGAATGAAACGAAACACCTTGAACTCCGCCAGATTCTGTGTCAAGCAAAAAGGAGGATAAGAAATGGTTGGGAAGGCGAAATGTGTGTCGGCGCACTCTTAATTATAAATCCATCTCTATATTTAGATACCCCCTAAAACGTCGCTCACTCCCTCAAAATAGCAGTAGTTGCACCCATATTTCCACTGATGACCAAAATGTGACACAATTCTCTTTTAGACATCATGCCTGTGTAAACAACTGCTCCCAAGAGACTTAACTCTGCACCGGAAAAACGAAAATATTACGCTCAACGTTTGAATTTTTACAGGTCTAGAAAATTCTATTAGTTTATTTAAAATAGAGCTTCTAGAACAGCAGTGCCCGAATGGTGTTTCGCGGAACCCTAAGGTTCCGTGAAATATATAAAAAGGGTTCCGAAACTATTTTTAAATAGTAATTTTAACCTTTTTGAAATCAATAATTACATTTAGATCCAACTAATGCTCCTACATTTACTTATTATTTCGATTGCCTTAACAAAATTATTAAAAATGAAATGCCAGTGAGAAAGAAATGACGAATTTTTTAAAAAATAATATACTTTAATATGAAAAGGATACGTAGTTATGTAAAAATTGCAAAAGTATTTCCCATGGTACTTTTCAAATCAAAGTAACCTTAATATAGAAATATGTTTCCCTCATAACCATTTTTAAAGTTTATAGCAGTTATTTTTGTTTTTCATTTCATAGTCATACATATTTTTAGCTAGATTTAGCTCTAAGACTGTAAATTCAGCTATCGACCATAAAATGGAATTTAAGATAATTAATGATAAACGATGAAAAAATTCCATTCCTCTTTTTAAATATAACAAGTCAATATAGTGTTTTATCGTTAAATATATTCAGAATTGTCTTCATATGCTTTATTTCTAAAGTAGGGTTCCGCCGGAGTTAGGTTGATTATTTAGGGGTTCCGTAGTCGAAAACAAAATTGGGAACCGCTGTTTCAGAATATTTTCCCTAAGCATTTAAGAGTGTCTCATTCGCAATTGCATAATATTTTGCTATCAGCCACAAAGGTTTAAATTTAAAAAATGATGATTGGTTCAGGCAATAACTTTAATTGAATTAAATTTTTATTATAATTATCATTGAAAAGAATCTTTTCTAATTCGTTAAGCCACATCGTTATGTAAATTATACTCATTAAAAATTAATTTGAAAATTAACTAGTTTCGTTTAAAAATTTCCGTAAATACATTCCTTTTTACAATATATTATAGTTCTGTAAATCGTAAAAATTTAAAAATAGAATTACTAATATTTTGTACTTCAGAGCTAATATATTGTGGATTTTTTTAATGACTATAAAAAAATATTAGGTTTCAATTATAGAAATATCTGAAGCATTTTTATGCTATCAAAATCTTACAAATCACATAAGATATTTCTTGTATTAAAATATATCCATATCTAGTAGCGAAATTTGTGCTATAATTTAAATGTTATTTTCAGTATCATAGATTTATTTATTTTATGAGCTAAATTTTGTAAATCTAGTTATTTATAAGAAGTCGAAAAAAGAAAAACACTGACTTTTACAAGCGAACGTTTCACTTTCTGTCACAAAAAAAGTATTAACTCTTTTGAATTGAAAATTAAATAGGCGTAATTTATTACACCATATTATCTTTAGCTTCATGAGGTATATTTTTTCAGATTTCGTCGGCACTAGTTGACCTTCGAGAAATAAATTCTTAAAGTTACTGATCTATTTAAGGAAATTCTATTAAATATCAGGAAATGTTCCCTCCCCCTTCTAATTATTATGCCAGTGAGGAAACAAAAGAGTAAAACGTAATAAATACGTAATTGCGATCTCTACTTTTGTGGACGTTGATTAATTTGACACTTCACAGCAAAGCACTTGTAAATTCAAGACATTAGATGTTATTTGAAAATCAGTATAGTTTATCGTCCAAGAGGACGTAAGTAATGTTGTTATGCCGCATCTGCTGTTTTGTTGAGCAAAAACAATTATTTATAAAACCTGAAATAACTTGGGTAAAGCCTGTACACGTAGTACGGACTAAAAAAAAATTACACTCGATAATTATTAACTAAATTTTTTGTAAAAAATACACTACGGGCCGGTTTGCAGCCACAGGATCAACGCGACTTTTTTTTTAAAAATCCTAATTTGCTTGATAGTTATTGCAAGTTTTAGTCCTTTTTCGGAATTTTTGGCTTTAATAACTGATTGTCCACAGTTGTAAGCAATTTTATTTCTTTCGAGTTCTTTATTTTATATACTCGCGCTTGTGCTGAACTTGGTTGACAACAAAAACGATAAAAGAGAACGAGATTAAACGTTGCCAGATATAACATCTGAAACAGGGGCGTCGTTAGTGGTGGGTATATGTCCCCCTCAATAATTAGATATCACTCCAGAAAGTCTCCATCAATATTTCTAACAAATAAAAAAGAATTATGAATTATCATCGATTTAAATTCATCAAAGTTAAAAACAAGAAATATTAAAATTAATGAATTATTTTACAAATATTTAGCAAACATAAGAATTTTTTTTCTCGTGTACGAAATCTAGAGAAGAGAGCCATTGTAACTGTGTATGTTAGATATCGTACCCTTCAAAAATTGGACTCCTTTGACGCCCATAATCTTAACATTTTATTCAAATGTTTAAATTGTTTATATATTTATAACTTATCTTTTATTTCTTTTTATTTTATCCCACATTCTGTTTTCTTAAGTCAATTTTTCTTTTCTTTTTCAACAACAGTTTCTCTTAAAACGGAATACAAGTGTTTGATAATTTTATATAAAATTATAAGCATTATTAAATAAAATTATTGAGCTCTTCACGTTTGGAGTTATCATCCGTCGGCGCGGCGGCAATTTTTTATTGAGTCACGTAAAATACATATAAGAACTTTAAGATCACAATTTTAACATAAAAATCACTAACTGCGTTTTACTATTTAAGGTAAGGCTTACAAAGTTACTCCTTCTAAAAGAGGAGCAAAAGAAATTATGCTGTTTGCTCAATTCGAATAATGAGCTCAGCATGAGAGCAATAACATTATCTGAAATCGAAACGCTCTTTTTTTTATAAAATCAACCTACACGTAAAGGGTGGTTTTAGACTAGCCAGACATCCCCAAAATATCACTATTTCATCCTTACGGCGTTTAAGAAAATTTTTGCTAAAAGGAATCGTCCATTTCTTACTATTAATAAAAAAAAATTTAACTCCGTATACTTTGTAATTCATGCTTAATATTTTATTTTATTTTATAACCGGCATTGAAAAGTCGACACAATTCTGAGTTTACGACTAATAATTGTAATTTTGAGCCCAATCCAACCCAGTGCTTGATCCAGGAGAACTCCTGGATCAAGCACTGGGACAAACTAGTATTCGCGACTTTTTGATGGAACTAACTTGCGTTTGCGTTACATGGGGAGGAAAACCAATCATCCCACGGTTAGTCCAACGGCAAGGGGATTCTAATCCATGATCACTTTACCGCAGAGGATATTTTATGTCAGCACTGTTGTCGGTGCGAGACGGGAGCAGAATTAGTATCAGTCACCGCTGGGATTTGAACTTGGGTTACCTCATTGGGAGGCGAACACTCTATCCCTCACGCTTACAACATTTATTATTTTGATAGCTATTTGCTACCCACGATCCCTAAGGCCTAACATCCCGATTTTCAGTTGAAGTCCTGCCTGAGTTCAACTAATCTATAGAAACTGTAAAATATTTATAATATTATAATGAACTAAGATTAATTATTCATATTCATACAGAAAATTATTTAATTTCTTTTTCGGAAAAGCAATAAAAATTTGCTACAAACGGCATGTATGATTTATTGATTGATACTTGAAAAACATAAAACTTTTTTTTTTTTTTTTTTGAATTAGTTGAAAATTTTATATTGAAAACTCCCATATTTAACGCCATTAAGATATTTTCCAACTTAAGGTATACTTAGGCCTCTTAAGTCAATGGGCTCTTTATCGTTGCAACTGATAAAGTACACTTCGCTTAAATTTTCGTATTTAACTTTTATTTTTACTAAAAAAACTAAGATTTATAACATACAATACTGCCACAAAAATAGATTTAATATAAATTAATTTTGAAAAAAAAATGGATATTTTTAAAGGAAGTGTATGTAACAAACAGCTTAACTATCATTAATTTAAAGGTTATTTTTTCATGGCCATTGTTTTGTTAACTGCTCAGCAAGTAAATTCAAAGTTCTTTTCTTTTTTAATTATATAGAAATATACTAAAATTAAGCTGTAAAACTTAACACACCAAAATTTTTTATTATCATGAAATAATAGGAAGAAAAAAAATGGAATTCTTTATTTCAAACGATGAGTTAAGACGAGTTTTCAAGATCAATTTATCATTATGAACATTTGCTTTCGAAGAAATTATAGCTTATATTACTGAAAATACAAATAAATATGCACCAACACTAGTGAAAAATTTAAAAACTGAATTTTTTAAAAAAAAATGTCAATGTTTAGAGAACGCTATACCGAGGGTGAAATTTTCCAAGCTAAAATTCTGTTTCACCTCCATTTGTATTTTAGAATAATTTAATTACTTTAATTTTGTTAAATTAAAGTGTCGAAAAAGTGTGTTCTAGTAAACCTAGAGTAAACTATAGAGTTTCAATTGCTTAAAATAAAAAGTTGATTTGTTTCATTGCAGGATTACTTCTCCACTGCGTAACCTTGAGTAATGGTGCAATAATTTTTATTTTAATATTTCGACCAAAAAAAAAAAATTCATCATTTGAAACCTCATGGTTTACTCTAGGTTTGTTCGAACTCACTATTTCAATTCTTTAAATTTTAAAATACGTATGTAGGTTAAAAAAGAATTTACCAAGTAGAGTTTATCCGGCGGACATAGCGTTCTCTTAAGAGGATGCCATACCACGGGAGAAACTTTTCGCTGCAAATTCTCTTTCACCTTCATTATTAATTTTAAAAAAAGGAAAAATGTGAGTTCAGGCAAACGTAGAGCAAACCATGAAGTTTCAATTGCGGGGGAAAAAAATCTAAATATCAATGCGCAAAAATTATAGGAAGAAAGCCTCTCCATTGTTTAATCCTAAATTATCTTCTCACAATTTATTTCCATTTTGATATTTAAGCTTATTTTTTCAAAATATCAAAATGCAAAAATTATTGGAAGAGAGCTTCTGCATTGCGTAATCCTAAGTTTTTTATTTTCTCATAATTTATTTCCATTTTGATCTTTAATTTTTCTTTCAAAATGCAAAAACTATTGGAAGAGAGCATCTCCATTGCGTAATCCTAAGTCATCTTCTCATAATTTATTTCCATTTTGACATTAAATTTTTTTTCTTTCAAAACATCAAAATGCAAAAATTATCAGAAGAGAGCTTCTCCATTGCGTAATCCTAAGTTATCTTCTCATAATTTATTTTCATTTTGATATTTTTTTTCTTCAGTATTTGAAACTTCATTGCTTACTCTAGAATTGTCTGAACTCACTGTTTCCATACTTTAATTTTAAATTAATTATGGAGGTGGAACGGAATTTAAGAAGATATATATCACACGGTATAGCGTTCTCTTAAAAGTGTAAGTGGCCTTATGTGAAAGTTTTTCCAATTCTTCACCTCACTATTCTTCCATTAGGAGAAGGCCGCATGTAGGTTGAAAGCAACAGGAGGAGTTTTTGTCTGTTACTTACTAAGTGTGGGGGTAGATTCTCGTCTGCCAAACATTGAACTCAGCCCCGTGATTTTTTTTACTTTAAAATAAATCAAATGGGAGGAAAAAAAAATTAGAACAAAAGAGTGGGATGCCCGCCGGCTACAGTTGTTCACCTTCAATTTCTTTTTAAAGTAAAGATATAAACACGTCAAAAATACCCACACCAGGCACTGAAACATACGCAATCAACTTAAAAGAAGAGTCATATGCAAATATAAATTATAGAACTTAACATCTTTTAATCTTAATTTTTCTGATGTAGTTAGTTTATTGCAATAGAGATACTGCTTCAAAGAAGAAAGAAAAAAAGACTAAAAACTAAGTAGTTCTTGGCAGTAGTATGTTTTTAATCTACGTCATTGTCATGTATTCGCAAACTACACCTTTGCCTAAAGTTGTAAAATTAAAATATAATTACTGTACTTTTAAATATAAAATTGAAGCTTTAGTTAGTGAAATCGGATAATAGTTTTTTTTTCTTCTCCTAACTAATTTAAATTTATATCTGCTGACTGCAGATTAGTTAATATAGTCGATATTTAAAGTTACGAAAGGAAACAAAAAAAAAATTCTTTTCAACAGATTTGAATTTTTAACCCTCAAAATACAAGGGGTAACCACAATCTTACAAAGACTCAATAATTTTGCTTAGAGAGTGATAAAAAGTTTGAATCCCTTAATATTAATTCCACTTTTTGCTTATTTCGCTGCTTCAAGGTCTTATTTTAAAAATTTTTATTGCTCAAGAACTATATTCGACCAATTACCTTCAAATTTCGGATTTTTTCATTTAAAATAACGTAGATTAAAATGAGGTAAAAATTTGTGTACCTTACAATTGAGTAATGATAATAATAAATCAAATAAATAATAATTTTTCAGATGGCATTATCATGGATAAACAAATGATATAATTATTTGAATATTTTTTTAATACATAAACTTTATTAGTTCTAGAAATATAGCGAAATACGCAAAAAGTAAAATTAAAGGACCCAAACTTTCGGCTGCTTTCCTGCGTAAACTATTAGGCTCATATTTTCTAAATTGCGACGACCCCTCATATTTTAATGGTCAAAAATTCCTATTCTTCAGGAAAAGAGGTAACGCTTGTGCCAGATATTTTAATGCAGAATATCAACTAAATAAATGAATTAGATTTAAGGTTGCTTCCATAAACCATACGTCAATTAGTACGTGAATACCAATCATTAGATCAAAAGCTATTGAAGTGTCCTCTTTTATATTTTGTGCATAGCCGGCCTATGTAGGGGTCAGGGAATTAGACTTGCATCAGAAAGGTTCTGGGTTTGAATCCCAGGCAAGGCATGGATGTTCTTTCATTCTCTGCACTATCTGTCCTTACTGTGGGAGCAGCGTTGGTCCACCTAATACCTAAAAGAGAGACCAACAAATCTGCCCCCAAATATTTTCACTTCTTCATTTTCAATATAGGTATAAAATCGAAGCCTTAGCCATTTTTATTTATTTATAAATCTGGGATGAAAATTAATCTGCAGTTGCGGTGACAATCTGCAGGGTTTCTGCTTTACCAGAAATACATATTCTATAAAACATTATCGTGTTTCATAAAGTAAATTGAAGAATAAACATTAGACTATGTGAGCAATAGTAAATCTAAATTTTATTTNTTTTAATTTCGATTTCTCAATTCTGAAATCGAAAATAAATTCTGTCTACTGAGTCTATTTTGGGAAAATGCTGACATATATTTTCTACCTCTCTTCACCTGCAAAAGATATTAAATTTTCTACTCCTATAGGGACTTTAGAATTGAAGGACTAGCACTGCATGCTTGTTGTTTTCTAATCTTGCTTTTACTAACACTGACTACCTCTTCCTTTTCTGACTACCACTTCCATCTGACTACCACTTCCTTTTTAACATTCGTAATTAAGTAAACAAGTAAAAAAAAAGAAGAGAGTACTTGTTGTAAGCCAAAGCCATAGTATTAAAAGAATGCAATGGAAGACAAGTTTAAAAAAGTAATGAGTTTTGTTTTTCTTTTTAAATTAAGGGATAGGAAGGAAGAAAAAAAACAGCTATAAAACACTTCATAATATACCATTCAATTTCATCAAAAAAAATTTAAAAGTGGTTATATGATGAGCTTGGTCACAGAATACATGGTAGAAATAAGACTAAAATAAAAAAATGAATACTTTTTTCTCAATGAGTGACTATACCAAGTGCAGTTAAAACAGGCCTTTGAAGGACAAGTCATCATCCAAGCTATTTGTTCCACAAATGGATACTACGGTAATGTAACCAAAGAAATGCTGTGAAACTATATGTCTATGAGACAATAGTTAAACTATGGTAACCATATACAAATTGAAATTTACACATTTTGCAAATTCATCTGTTGATCAACATAAGAATCAGGGTTGTGAAGCTTTTGTCAGGTCAAAAAAAAAAAAAAAAAAANAAAAAAAAAAAAAAAAAAAAAAAAAAAAAAAAAGCCAGTCTCTCTCTGGTTTAAACCACTTAAAAAAGCTGGCTTTTATTAGGACTTAAAATTTTTTTAAAATTTTAATAATATAAAATTATTTATTAATTACTACATTTCTGTGATTGTATATTAGAAATAATTTAGCAGCTACTTTATACTTTTGAAACAGCTTTAACATTGAGGTGTTAGGAACAATAATTTCAAACTACTTAGGATGTGTTATTGCTTTTTGTAATTCGTTTTTATTTATTTATTTTTTTGTGTGCCTGAAAGATGTAGATAAAGCAAATTTTTTGTAAAGCAAGTTTCAGCTATGCTGCTCTGAAAATTTTAACATGGCTACTCTGCAAATATCAGCAAATAAAAAAAATATTTTGAGAAATAATAAAGTCTCTTGAATTAGCAGATATTTCAAAATAATAATAATAATAAAAAAAAATAAAAAAAAACAGTAACACAGGGAATTGATCTAAACTTAGATTCTGATATGAACTTTTTACTGTATTTTTCTGTAATAATTATTTAGAATTTTCTATAAATTGAATAAGCAAAATTTAAAAATAATAAAATAGCAGCATGCAAGTAATTTATGACATAGCAGAGTTCCTCATTAAAAAAATTGCAATGTGAGCTTAACTTTGCAAGGTAACATAAAATTTCAGAAACTTGATTTCCAAATTACATGACAATAATTACACAAATTAAACTATTATAGAAATTATAAATTAAAGGAATAATTAAATAAAATAATAATTAAATCAATAATATTTTACTTTGCAAATATTCAATAATTTTGCATAAAATTATGTGATTCTTCAGTTATATATCCTAACTCAAATTCTAATATGGAAATTTTATCATTTTTCTCAGCTAATTATTTATGACATCCCTCATTATTTCTGAAACATTTTGAATACATTTTTGAAATTCAATCATTAGCAGAGTTAGTTTGTGATTAAATGGACTCATGTTATTTAAATTAAGAAAATCTTAATGAATCTTAAAAAATAATGACCTTGTTTCAATATAAAATCTTAATGACCTTGTTTTAACTGCACCAAATATAACAGTGAGTAGAACTTTAATAATAAGACATACTACAAGTTGATGCGAAACTATTGCAACCAAATTCAAAACACCAATAAACTTTTTAAATGTGACTCATTTTAGATCTGAATGTGATACAATATTATAAAATAAGTACTACTTCATGTCTAACAAACTTATTTAAGAGTCTTGAATGATCTTAAACAACCCTACTGACCAGTTGTTTGCACATTAAATACAAAATACACATTAGGAGAAATTATGTTATTAAATTTTATGGTTTTTAATGTTATCATTAATTTTCTTTTTATTCAATGCATCAAGTTTCCTACAACAACAATTATAAAAATATTATTTACTAATCATAAAGAGTGTAAAATTCTTGGTCAGTTATGTAACCTGTTTTTTACATAATATAATGCAATATATTTTGTGCACCATTTTTGTACGTAATATTATGGAAAAGTCCTTTCATCCCTTCTTGCTTTTGACGTATCATTTTGTTCTCTGCATTCTAGTAAGAGAGACAGAGAAAAAGCAACTAGTATTAAAACAGGTTTTGGGAAATAACAGTAGCTGTACATAATTTTAAAAACTGAAACAGCAGATTTTAACTGGATCCTTCTTAAGTTTCATCAAACCATTAGAGTATAGGTTGTAAGACATATTGAACGATAAGTATTCAATCAAACAAAGCTTGTTGATTAATAACTCTCTGCTGGATAAACTAATATGCATTTGACGCAAAGACAAACTTACACAGATATTTCGTAAAAAACTTTTTGTAAAATTTAAACTCATTACTCAGTTACTAATTAACAAGAAATAAAAAAAAAACTTGCTAATAAAAAAGTAAAAAACGATTTTAAAAAAAGGTGCAAACAAAATGTAGCAAGCGTTGAAATTTTTTTAATAGCATTTGATGATCAATGTTGAGTGAATGTCATATAACAATGAAGGCACACAAATTGAATCACATTGAATAAAAGACATTCACATATTTGTAATTGCTGAAGCAAGGATAAAAAGAATGACATTAACAATTATCAAATTTAGGTATGCAAAATATGGTTTGGATTGATATTGTAATGAAAAATAACATTTTTGTGTATCCAAATCCAAAAACCATTTGGTGCAAGAAATAAGATTTTATGTAAATGAAACTTAATATTTCGCTAAGAGTTTGCGCTTGTTGATCACTAAAGAATAGGGTTTCCTGAATTGAATGCAATAGAAATATGGTTAAGAAATGCGAGTCCTTCAATTCCAAGATGCCTTCTTATGGAAAGATAATCATTGCCTTCTTGTGCAGATTTAGAAAGGCAGAAAAATGCATTATATTCTTATCACCGATGATTTTTAAGGTTAATTACCTTTGCTTGGGCCATATTTATCTTGTATTCCTTAAACTGATGGGTTTTTTTTAAGTTGAAGGGCCGATGGCAGGTATTTCATGTACTGAAATAATTTTAAATTCATGACTGTAGCTCCTAGTGGAAAAAAAAACTATTTCAACTACTGCCAAAAAATGAATTTATATAATAATATAAAATAAAAATTAATGTTAAGGATTGCAAAATCAGAGCATGAAAATTCTTTTGATCCATAAAGATAACATTTTAATTTCGATTTCTCAATTCTGAAATCGAAAATAAATTCTGTCTACTGAGTCTATTTTGGGAAAATGCTGACATATATCTTCTACCTCTCTTCACCTGCAAAAGATATGAAATTTTCTACTCCTATAGGGATGTACTTTAGAATTGAAGGACTAGCACTGCATGCTTGTTGTTTTCTAATCTTGCTTTTACTAACACTGACTACCTCTTCCTTTTCTGACTACCACTTCCATCTGACTACCACTTCCTTTTTAACATTCGTAATTAAGTAAACAAGTAAAAAAAAAGAAGAGAGTACTTGTTGTAAGCCAAAGCCATAGTATTAAAAGTTTTATATAAAAAATTTAGTTTTAAAAAGTCTAATATTTTGAAATAGGGCCGTATCAGTTTTGCATCAATCTATAAAAATATGTAATTCAACAATTTTATAAATAAATTTTTTTTATTAAGCATTAATTTAGAATTATAAAGGGTAAATATACTAATTTAATCAACATAGAATTTAAATAATTGAGGAACTTACCATAAAATCTATAAAATAGTAAATACAATAAACTAGTTCAGTATCACCGAGTTAAAAAATTCTATAATGTTTGAACATAAGCAATTTTTGAAACTATAACATATAAGTAACTTCATAAATTACAGAGTAATTCATTGAATAAAATTAACAACTTTCATTAGTATTATAAACTTAGCATAATTTACTTTTAAAGATAAATAAATTTTTAATATTAATTTCAATCTTAATTATGTAATTTTTTAAGAACTCTACTTGGATTTACAAATAGGGATTACACTACAGATACTCAAAAATAAATTTTAAGACAAAAATGTACATTATCTTGAAAAAAATTACACATTTATTAAAAATCGAGAAAAGTTAAACATGCAATAATATTTATAGGTTCTGGCAGAAAACACGAGATTGTTTTGTTACATAAACTGAAACAGTACACTACATTTTTTTTAAGATCATCAAATATACCAATAAAAATAATTGTGACTACTAAATATAACGATGCAAGACTTGTCACACAAATATTTTCTCACAAATAACATTTTGATTGACTCGTTGTACTATTCTGATTAACTTTAAAATTCACATTTATATTTGAGCAAAATTTAAGAAACCACGTTTTTTGAACATACATATTTATTGCTATATGATTATTGGTGCAATTTTCTGTTATGTTAATTTTCCTCAAGTCGTACATTGCTTCACCAGCTAATTCAAACAGTAAAGAGTTTCATGAATAGCAATAAAAAATATTTCAGAAGAATAAGTGAATTAAGATTTATGCAGTAATTTTTTTAGAAGAATTATAAATAATGTGACAAATTAACAATTAATACAGATAATTTTTTTAGAAAAATCCCAGCGTACAAACAAAAAATAAACAAATTAACTAAAAAAAATTTTCATCGAAAATAGTTGCTTAAAAAATAGATTAGTAGTGCATCAAAATCCTAATCCAGAACTATTTACAAAAAATTCATTCATAGACACGTAGAGTGCACAAAATAAAAAACACAATGCCAACATAATTAATGATTTAGAGATCAGAATTCCATGTACTAACATGCAATCCTATTGATTCAAGAGTCTAAACTTATGTATGCTAATGAATTAGTACAATTAGAAAGTAGGAGACAAAAAGCACTTTCTTAAAATAAACACACCTTTACTTTGACAAATTTGGATTCTTGATTTTCAAAATAAGGAAGGTAGCTGAGACTTGGAAAATATTGTCCCAATAGTGCAGGTAGAAACAAAAATTTGAAACTTTAAATGTTAATTCCATTTGTAAAATCAAATCATTAGAATGATACAAAATATAATTTTGAAAAAATTATTTAATATCTGTCCTTATTTATTATAATAATGAGTGAAATTTTGAACTATAAGGAATACAAATCTCTACATAATTTTGTACAATGTATTCCTAAATGACAAAATCCAAAATTTGAACTAAATTTTGCCCAACAGATTTTGAGTAAAGAAACTTTAAATACGTAATTTTTCTAAATTTATGCTTCTGAGGACAGATTCTGTTTAAATTTACACAATTTTGGAGTTAAAAATAATGCAAAAATAGATAAGACTTGAATGCATTATCAGTTTAATCAACTGAACTGTTTGTTAATACAAATGATTAAATTAGAGAATAAAATTTAATTATAAGAAAATAGACTGGAATAGAATTACTTTTGTATAAACAAATTTAATAACTATGTGCAATAATTTTTTTCTTTTTTGGTGGTTTAGGTTAAGTTTTAGTGAAACAGAAATATTAAAAAGAAAAAATTACATTAAGTTGTCTAAATTTTCAAACCATCTCTTAACCATTAAAACCATGTTTTCTAGATAGTAAATATTTTCTACATTTTGAGGGTTAAAAATCTCAACCTGGTGTAAAAAATATATATTTATTCAGAGAGTTTTTATGTAAGATTTTATAATTTAAAATATCAGCACAAATGAAATAGCTATCCTATGTGAACGCTATGGTAGCTATACTTAAGGTGAATCCCTAGAACCAATGAGGCTGTATGTTAGACTGCCTTTATTCAAAAATTATTCAGATGTTTCGTTCTTTATTTTGTACACCCTACAACGATTAACTAAATATCATTTAATCAAGAAGATTTTAACTTAATAGGTACTCTGTCGTATATAATCCAATCAAAATAAATTAGAAAAGTTGTTGCTGATTCAGCTTTAAAAAGTTTTTACTTTTTAACCAAGAGTCAAAGTCATAAAACTAACAAGAAAAAAATTAAATTTTAAAAACAAATTAAATGAAGAAGTGTCTAGAATATTTTTCAGTCAAAATGTCTAATAGTACTTTGATAATAACAATTTTCGACATTAGACTACTCAGTCCACTTAAAAGAATGTCCTTTGAAAAGGACATCCCTCTTAAAAAGACAAATTATCAAAAGCGTCTCAATGAAGATTTCGCCCCAGTTAGTGAGATGATATACAACTTCAGAAATTTTGACTCACTTTTTTATCATCATGTGACAAATCTTAAATAAATGAACATGTAAATTTTTAAATAAATGATATGCTTAACATTATTGCCTTAGATGTTCATTTTATATTCAGTACATGCTTTAAATACTACAGTGACTTTTTTAAATTTAATTTAAGTACTAGGATCAAAAATGCGTGTAGCATTTTTATAACTGCACAGACTGATTTCTAAAAAGTGCTAAAATCATTGAAGCTAAAGTACTAGTTGTACAATACGTTTATTAAATCAATTTCCATAGAGATTAAAATTCCTACATTTAAAAACTCTTGCACCATGCAAAAAGTATCTATGCAGAAGTTTGAAATGCAAATGCTTTATCACAGACTTACAACAATTCAAGAGCCTTGTAATGTAGTAATGTAAAAACATTAACAGAAATATCCGGTACTTCTTTTTCTCAACATATTAATGTTAAAACATTAAACAAAAACATTCACTAATTAAAAAATAAAAGATAATAAGATTTTATGTTAATGTTCATATTGCACTTAAAGGAAACTTTTAAAACTCACTAAAGTGGAATTTAATTATTGTTTTTAAGCATTACAGCTTTGGAGAATTGTAATATTATGAATAGTTCGATATTTATTTTTTTTAAAAATCATGCCATAAATTTTAAATTTACTTTTATTCATCAATGCACAATGCGAAATTCTACTTTTTTTATCATGCAGTTTTACCAAAGAAAAAAAACCTGATTTATATTAAATTAGATTGGCAATAAAACCTCCAATCATGATAGAATAGTTTAAATAATTTGGTATTGATGGTTTTTATCCTTTAACATGTATGAGCTGCAATGCAATGCTCCTACATGCAAAAGCTCATACAAACAATTGTTCCAGTAAGAGTAATATTAACATATGAAATAATTATAGCAAAAGTATTCACCGATAAAATAAACGAGACTTGAAAATTAAATGAAGATTGGATACTTCTCATGCATTATCATACATTAATTGAAGAAAAAAAAAACTTGAAAAATAGCAACCGTAGATTTTATATTTCAAGTGTCATTAAAAAAAAACAATAATTTATAAAGTTTTCCAAACTCCTAGCTTGTTGTATTACATAGTTATTATAATTTTTTTTAATGCTTTAAGCTTTGAATAGATAGTCAAAAAATTCAAGCAAATGCTGGTTATTACTTGCTTAAAAAACTTTATTGGTTTAAAAAATATGTAAATGGAAATCAAAGTCAACATGTTTCAAATGCTCAAATACTGGCAACCATTCTCAAGACTCTCTATGCATGAATGAGAAGAAACAAAAGTGATTTGAAATATAAAACATGAAGTTGCCAACAAAAAATGGAAAATAAAGGAGAGAAACAAAACTAGCGAAAACTGCAGTAGCCGAGAGAGAATAAAAAAAAATATGAAAAACAAAACTAGCAAAAACGGCAGTAGCCGAGAGAGAATAATAAAAAAAAAAGATGATAAACAGAACGAGAAAAACCGCTGCGGCTGAGAGGTTTAAATCAAGGTATAAAATGTCAATTTTAATTACCATCTGCATATTTTTGAAAGTTATAAAGTATTTTAACCAAGTAATATCCTACCACTTCAGTTTCTTGGGATTATTTATTAAAATGCTGATAATGTTGGCACACAGTTTGTGTAACCTGTTTATTTAACAAATAATGTTTTAAATATAGAGTAATTTGAAAATTTTATTGTATTGATTTAGATTTAAACAACTCTTTTTGTTACAGATATTGAATTTTTTTAAATTTGTCAAAACACATTATAAACATGAAGAATCAGAAACATGAACTATGTTTTGATTTTTAATGATTTTATACATAAAAAGAGATGCAGTCCAAAATCAAAAATATTGAATGCATTTTCAAATTCTTATCTTAATTCAAATATATATATATATATTGCTTTTAAAACGCCAGCAACTACTGGATTTCAATTAATCTTACGAAAAAAATCAAAATTCAATTAATTTCCATTGGAATAATTACCTAGAATAGCAACTGGTAACATATCACTTAAAAAAAAAACTAAACTTAGTGGAGCGACAGCCCATAGAGGGCCAATGCCTACTGTGCCCATCTCAGTTTTCTTAACCTTGGGCTGGTAACATATCACTAAAACCATTAATATTTAAAAAATATGTCACTCAATTTTAAACATAAAAATAGGAACATGACTTAGATCCATTTGCAATACATACATACAGATTCCTCCTCAACCCGAATTGCAGCACAGGGCTTCTATCTATCCCATCTTTCCACCTCTTTCTATTTGTGGCCAGATATTTTGCCTCTCTCCATGTCTTTCCCAGTGTTTTCAATTTGTTTACAATCGTCCTGCGTCATGCATTTTAGGTCTTCCTCTTTTCCTATTGCCTTTAGGGTTCCAAATAAAAATGTATTTTAAATTTTTTAGGTTTATGCAGAACATGATTAATCCATTTCCATTTTTTAATTTCCAGATCAATCGGTTTCTGTTTTGCTTGTCTAAGGATTACTGCAAATTTTACAGAACCACTTGTTACGCAATATTCTTCTTATACAGTTGTCAATAAATAATTGAAGTTTTTGCATGATATTTTTATCGCAGTGCCATGTCACAGATCCATATACAAGGTGCGTAGCCAAATTATTCAGCAAAAAATAAGTATCTTTTAAGCACTTTTCAAGCACTCAAAAAAAAATTTTAAGCACTGTAAAAAAAATATCATAATTAGGCAGGGTTGGAAAGTTTTTGATAATTTACGGTTTTATTTTGTTTTAACCGTCACGCCATAAAAATAACCTTTTGGCATTGTTTTTGACAATTGTCAAAAGTCATGCAATTTTGAATCATGCAAAACTAATGTTTTTTTCATACAAACAACAAAATCAATGTTGTTTGACTGACAATACGCCGAAATAGATTGGGTTTGAAATAATTGTGAAAAAGTTGAATATGACCTGTGTCCTTTAGCATAATTCGAAGTGAAAATCAACATGTAAAGGAAAAATCTCATTTTGAAAAAGGGAAAATTAAGCACTTTTTAAAAACACCCAATGAAAAAAGCACATTTAAGGGCTCTTGAAAACGAAAATAAGCACCTTTAAGCACTTTTTAAAAACACTACGCACCCTGATATAGTAGGACAGATTTAATATTAGTTTTGAAAATAGCGAGCCTGCTTCAGGCTTTGTTTAATCTATCAAATTCATCTTCATCAGTTTCTCCTTTGTTGTTAATTATACTTCCAAGATACAAAAACTCCTTATCATTTTCTAAGAATATGGTATTTTAATTGTTTAGGATTAAAATTTTGAGAAGTTATGATGAAAATACTTTTGTCATCTAAACTTAAAATAAAGGTTATGTGAATAAATAAAATTTGCCATATCCATAAAGAAATATAGATTTCTTTTCTTCTTTAAGAAAAAACACTATTCCTAGGTTTTAATTTTTCTCATGTTATGTCACTAAATAGGCACAGGAAATTGAAATTTGTCACATTACCTAAATTTACGAAATTCTAATATTCACAACTAAAATCTATTGAATTTTGGATAATGGACTGTATCAGAAAAATGTCAACAATAAAACACTTTGAAAAATAGAAGCAAATACAATTTGAATGACACACAAATGAAAGAGTCAATATCAAAGCACGCACAACAAAAATACAATAATAAAAATCCCACAATAAAATTTGTTGAATCTGTACATTCACTATAAAATTTTTTATAAAGTAATCTACATATATTTGTATATATATTTATATGAGTTTATAATGCTAAAGTATCACAGTTGATACCTTTGGCTAAATTACCAAATTCTGAGAGAGATAGGCTATGCCTTGGTTTAAAGCTTCTCCTCACATATTGTAATCAAAATGAGTGCAGAGCCAAATTTTTACTCAAATAAATTTATAATATTTGTTCAAAAGAATGCAGGTATTCATACAGGGACATAAAATCAGTAACAAGAAGAGTAAGTTACACAACGTACAGTAGAATTTTTTTTAATTACTATTATAAGTATAATACTTAGTGTATCATATAAGTAAGTGAATCATAACAGAGAGTACTAACTTGCACTGTGTAAATTTTGATTCAAGAAAGTTTACTTATACTTACAAGAGAGCATACAAGAAAAAAGAAACAAGAAAACAGTGACAAGAAGCTGAAGTTCATAAGCTTTGCTTCAAAATAATTTACTTACTTATACAGAAAGATATTTAAAAAAAAAAAAAAAAAAAAACTAATTATTTGAAAATGTTATGTTTTAATTACTCATTTAAAATAAAATATCAAAACAAATGTAATAGTGTTTTTAATACATATTACTAAAAATAAAAGCAATCCTATATTTTAGAAATTACCTTTTTCTTTAAAAAAAAAAAAATTGTGTAGATTGCTATAAATGTTGGAAAATGAACATAAATTTTATTTCAATTAAGTAGCAGTTTAATTAAAATGTACTTTCTTTTTTCCCTTGGCTCTACTCACATGTGTAACGATACTCACGCAGAACATTTTTAAAACCATTTTGGAAATTTTACATGCTTTTCAATCACACAAATATTCTAATTTTGTAATTTCCATCAAATTGGAATTTTGATGTAAATTACAAAATTGGAAATTATTTCCAATTTCGTAAATATTTTTAAAACAGATTTTTTAAAAAAAAAGCCAAGGGTAATTTTTAGCTTTCTTATTTAATAATTCCAACAAATTAATTTGGAAAATACTAAGAATATTTTAAAGATTTCATTGACTTAGTTTAAAATAACAAAATAAAATAAAGTTCACTAATATAAACATACAAAAGATAGATTAACAAACTTAATGTGCAAAGGTATACTAAAATCAAATCAGGAGTTTGAAGTACTATTAATAGAAAACTAAGGAATAAAATTATACTTAACAACTCAAATATTATTCCACATCATAGGAAATAAGATTTTGAAATTCAAGATAAATATTTATTAGAAAAAAGATTAAAATAAAGCATGAAAAATAAAAGGTAATTGGGAATTTTAGATCAATTGAAATGAAATTCAAATAATCCAATATAGGCAAGTTTTTTAGTAAAACTATCTTTCATTTTAGTTTTTAGAATGCAATTTATTTTTTGAAAATTTACTTCTTTACTATTAAGAATAAAACCACCACCACAACAACAATGAAAGAATAACAGCATCTTCAAAATGATTTGACAACTTTCGATACTAAATTAAGTCACTATTGATCCATTAATTTTCATGCATTTTTAAAAATGCAAAAACATCTCATGCTTTTTTTATAATCACCCTATATTTCTTGATTAATCCCTTTTTAATTTTTCCTTACTAAAGTGTGTAATGATTCTACACTCATTTTAAAAACTGTATTACTACTTTGGTTTCCTAGACTTTAAATATGTGAAGTAAAAGCATTTTAAAACCACATTCGCTACATTTAAAATCTAAGAAGTATTTTAAAAGCATTGATATTGCTTGAGTATATGGTGAAAAGTGATATACCACAGTCTTGCGAGTGTCTTTTATGGTGCATGGTGAGAACTTATGATGATGATGATGATGCATCAGACTTCATGGGAATGGGGGATGCCGTTCCAGTTTGACTGCTAGCATCCACAGCCTCATTTGAATGTACAACCGGAAAAAAGCGTTCTGAAAATTAATGAAAAAATTAAACAACTTAGATTTAAAAAAATTTATAAACTTATTTTACTGAAAAAAGTATGAATTTATTTCAATGATATAATTAAAAATTCTTGAGCAGAAACTTACATAGATATTCAAGCAATTTTGAAGTTTGAATAATTATGTGTGTATGCTGAAGTGAACAGTTACTTGTGAATTTGAAGTTTGAATAGTTCTGTGTGTATGCTGAAGTGAACAGTTACTTGTGAATTTGAAGTTTAAACAGTTATGCACATATGCTGAAGTGAACAGTTACTTGTGAATTTAAAGTTTGAATAGTTGTGTGTATGCTGAAGTGAACAGTTGCTTGTGAATTTGAAGTTTATATAGTTATGTGTGTATGCTGAAGTGAACAGTTGCTTGTGAATTTGAAGTGTGAATACTAAAGTATGAATAATCCACCTAAGTTAGAATATAATTATAAAGATTAATTCATTGATACAAACTTACATTTATAAATTTCCCTACTTTTACAACATAAATTATTATTATTATTTATTTGAGTATTGTATGCTGTCGGGAAAATGGTAGTTTAAAAGTTGCTTGCTAATTAAATATTATTGAGACCTATCTTGATTTCATCATAAGAAATTTCGAAGTTTGAATAGTTACATGTGCATACTGAAGTAAATTAGTAAAGTGAGCAGTAATTTTCGAATTTGAAGTTTGAATACTGAAGTATGAATACTCTATGTAAGTTAGAATGGGAATTATAAGGATTATATCTTTGGTACAAACTAAAATGTCTAAATTTCCCCACTTTTGGCACAAAAACTTTTAATATTATTTACTTGAGTAAGTAATGTATAGCTGTTTGGAAAAGACTAGTTTCTAATTAACAAAATATTATTAAGTTCTAACATAAATGTGCTTTCATTGGAAATAAAAGGAAAATTTACAAAAATAGCTATTAAAAAGAACAAAAAATGCATGCTTCATATAAGAAAATGTTGTAACACTTTTTCTCAATCAACTAAAAGTTGAAAACCCTCAATATTTTTAATACGCCAATGATAATAATATATACTTCGTCCATCAAAGAGTATCAAATATTTGCACTTAAAACTACTGACAAATAAAACTGTAAAAGAAACCATAGAAAAAGTTTTGACGCAAAGCACTAATGAACTAATTAAAAGTCAATAGAGATTTGAAGTTATAAAAGTAATTTATAGATAAAATAAAAGTTTTTGGCATAAATTAGGGGGCACAACCTTTTTGAGAGATGGGCTACTTGTACAGCAAGTCAAACGAGGGGCCTTCAGCGTATTTAGACAGGTTGATGGAAAATATTATAATTTTTATATAAACATTAGCATTCTAAGCACTAAATCATTTTTATCTGTCAACTTAGGCACTTTTTTGCAAATATCAACACATGATTATTTTTATCAAATACAAAGTTTTTAAAATAATTTTAATAATTAAAAAACTGTATTGCTTACAGAATTAAAGTTTTAAAAAAAATGAATAATAAATTTTTTGAACAATATGTAAAACAGTGTTTCTTAACCTTTATGATACAATGGACCCTTTTAAATTTTTTTAAGAAGTCACGGACCACCCCTCTGAGAAAAAAAATTGCAAAAAACATCAATTTTTAGTATTTAATTTATTTTAGCATTTAATTTTATTACTTCAATAGTATCCAAAATATTTAAAATTAAAATTTTTAGTCTGAAGATTGTTGCTGCTTTCCCGTAATTAATAAATTGAATAGAGGAATGGTTTTCGACAAAGCAACGAGCATAACATGTTCAACATTCAATCGATAACAATGTTTTGCTTTTATTGTCACAACTGTGGAAAGTTCGGCTTCGTTAAGATACACTATAGCTAACGGAATTATAGCTGAAATAACTCGCTTTACAAGCAATGGGTAGGCTTCTNCGTGGCGTAGTGACTGGAGAGGTGAACATAGACAGGCTTGTTGGACTAATCACACCACTTAAAGGACTAATATTTGGATACGAAAATAACTGTGTGGGAAGAAAAAGTTCAGTTCTTATGTGCAAGTCATCAAAATATATACAATATTGAGGAAGAAATATTTTTTAAACAAATTCGAACCCAAATAGAATAAAAAGAATTTGAAATACATAGACTTCATTATGCATATGGAATGTTACTAGGTTTCCAATTTTACAACACCTTCAGAATTCAATTTTACAATAGAATGATTCGAGTCGTCAGTTCATTTCTTATACTGAAATAAATAACTCAAAGAAACTAAACCGGAAAGATATACTGAACGATGAAAAACTTCATTTGCTTCAAAAAATATGAAGATGGTTATAGAACATTCTAATATAGACTCCTATTCTCAAGACTCTCCAGGCGTGAAAGTAATATTAACAAAGATAACAGTACAGTGGTGATTCTCAACTGCTGTGCCAAGGCAATTTTGCATGCTGCCAAATTTTAGAAATGGTATAGTAAAATTATGTTTTTTAATTATGAGTAAAGTTTAAATTAAAGAGTATATATATACTTTTCCCACGTGAACATCTTCGTCTGCGATAGTCCTGTCGCTGACAACACTCAAAAGATAAACTGGTAGGATTCCAAAAACAAATAACTTTATGGAAGAATAAAGCTCAGGAAGACAATTTGAGAAAGTTTGAGTCAGTCCCAAAAGAATTTAATAAAACTATTCATATAATTGTTATTGACCATTTGACAATATTAGAGGAGAGAATTGTTCATTATTTTTCAAAGTTAGATAGAAAATTTTTTATTAGGTTTGTAATCCATTTATGATAACGAATACTTTTGTATTTGAATAAACTTCGAATGAAGAGGAAGAACTAATTTTGCTTTCTAATAATCGAGATTTAATTTTAAAATATCCAGAAGAATCAATTCATTTTGGATTGACTTAAGATGCGACTATCCCATGACAGCCAAAAAAGTTTTCAGAATGTTATTACAATTTTCTACATCTTATTTGCGTGAATTCGAATTTTCAGTATTAACCAACATAAACGGGGAAAAAAAATCGGGACTGTTAAATGTAAAAGACAATACGAGAATAGCATCGTCACTTTTACCACCAAATATAAATGAAATTATCAAAAAACAGCAAGCTCAAATTTTTCAATAAGAGTATTCTTATTATTAACTTGTATTTAATCCCTTAATATATGTACTGTTGTTTTTGTAGTACATATTATTTTATTATACATTCAAAACTATCATAAACTATTATACATAGCGCATTATGGGTAAGTAAACAACTTTTAAAATTAGATTTTTTCTTTCTGATCCGTCAGATTTTGGAATCGTTAAAATTGTGCCATAACAAAAAAAAATGGTTGAGAATTACTGCAGTATATTAAGAAGAAGTAATTAAACTTACTTGCGCTTGTGGGTGTATATGGGCAAAAGTATGTTCTGATCTGACTAGAGCAGTAAATGGGCTGTTCAGAATTGACCGACTTAGAGGTGGAGTATCTGCATTGCTTACAGTTGGTCCTGAAAATAAAATGTTACCAGTTATTCATGATTGTACGGTGAAACCTCTCAGGAGCAATGACTCTCTGTTCCATAGCGGAATGGTTGTTAATGGAGGTTGATCATTCTTAGGGGTTACTTCCATTGACTTCAAAGTATTATCGAAGATACACGATTTTTGCCAAGCAATTTTAATTTCACTAAGTGCCATTTTCATGGTGCAGGAATGTCACTTGTGTTGGCATCAAAAAAGAAAGAAAAAACGGATAGATGAATAAAATTAAGCTTCAATAAAAATGACTGCTACTGATATGATTACGTGTAAAATGAAATTTAAAAATCATAAATGATAAAACTATGTTAAATAACTAAACAATTATGGTTGTTTTTTAAGTTTGCATTTAATTTTATATCATAATTTACTTAAAATCAAAGGTTTGTTTGTTTTAAATGCTCAGTTTATTCTAAAATAACTTTTTTTTACTGCACTCTGACTGTAACATGAGGTAGTCAATCTTTTTCAGAGATTGTCAAAAAGAGCTCTTTAAATAAAAGCTATACACAAATATTTTGAAAACATTTGAATCTACTTATCTGCTTTGTAAATATTTTTTATTTTGATATATTTATTGTTTCCTTATTTAACCTTTTCTGCATTTGGTGTGGAAGTTTGCCCGGTCATTGAGAGAGGTTTTCTCCAACACAAAGTGGAAAAAATTCTGTGCCTCCCAAAAGTGCTCGTAAATATTAAACAGAGGCGATCAGTTTTTCCTGGAGGTTTCACTGCATATATGATTGTATACATTATGATTAAATACATAGTTTTTTTTTTCTTCAAATAACTACAGTTACAAAGAAAAAGAAAAGTTCTAGTCTGGCTCAAAATACTACTTGGCTTGAAATTCATTTATATCCAATCTCAAGTCATTTATAATTCAGAAAGTCTTTTAAATGCTTTCAAGTTTCATTTCAAATTTACACACTCTAATATTAGATTATATGGATTTGTAGAATAAACATTTCTTAACATAGAAACCACACATGGCTCCAAAATAAATAATATTTGCAGAGCTGTCAACTTAAACAGTCACTCAAAACCTTTCTAGAAGGTGGTAGAAAAATGATTATTACAGTATTAAGAATTTTCTAAAGATAATAGTTTTTTGTAGCCTTTAAGCTACTTTGAAAAGTATAACCATATTTGTCAGGGTAATTTTTTTTCTCCAAAATAATAATAACTAAATAACCAAGGATTAAAGCATAAATGTTTCCAGTAAGAACAAAAGTCCTCAATCTTTGTACAAGTAATAAGCTTTGCTTTTGTGTTTTGAATGCCAAAACGGTATCAATATATGCTACAATTAGAACTTATTATTTGTAAGTGCTAAAAATTTCCTTTATGGAAAATCAGTGAAGTTCATGTATAACTAACTATAACATGCTGTCATGTACTTAAAATTTGATTTCATTTTCACCACTCTATCAAATATAATAGAGTAGATGCTTAGCAAATGTTTCTACAAAGTTCCTGACCAATATCATTAATTACAAAATAAAAATAATAATAGTTCCAAAATAATACAGTCACAATTAAAAGCTGTTTTCTTATGAAAAATGAAGTTAAAGCTACTTACCCGACGAAGAGCTTGGAGGTGACAAAGGATGATCTGAAATGTCATCCGTTCCTGGACTGTTACATCGAGGATCATCATCTCCTCGCATCGGATGGCATCGCTGATCCTCGTCAGCCAATGGATTACAGTGTGAATCGTCATCTGTAAGTGGCGGGCATTGAGGATCATCTTCCTGCAGACATCTTGGATCTTCATCCTGAATAGAATGAATGTGAGACTCATCTTCTTGCATAGGTTCTGACTTAGGAGATAGGGGAGAAGTGGGAGGAGATGATGAAGACACAGTCTCTAGACCTGAAAACAGGATTATCTTATTAAACCTTAAAAACAATGTAGCCCATGAAGAAATTCAGAAATTTAACAATAAAAGACATACATTTATATCATATATTAATAACATTTTATATGTTACAATTTAGTATGTCCATAGCTGCCAACCTCTAGTTATAAAAATGCAGAAGATGGACAAAAAAAGTGCAGTAGAAATGCCTAAAAATGCAGAAGATTCGCAACAGCATACTAATTACTAATAAATTTACAAAAGAATGGGATTTTAATTTATTTATTTACAAATTAAAAAGTTTTTAATAAAATTTTTAAATATTAATTTAAATAATTTTAAAATATTTAATAATTTTTTAAAAAAACTTAGCTACTTGATGGTATAATATTCTTGATTAAAAAGAAATATGTCATATTTTAGGGCTTATTAACATTAGTTTAATTTTAATATAATAGTATGCACTATTTATAAACTTAATAGAAATTATGAAAAAAGAATTACACTAAAAAAAAATTTGCTCTTCTGGCGTTTTGTCGATTTTATGTGTCTGGCTATATCAGTTTTACCACCCTGCGCTATGCTAAAGTCATTTTTACATACGTTGCAACGTACATCATGTATTCCAAGATTCGATTTAGAAATAAATGGAAATTAAAGAGAATAGGACTCCTTAAAGACTTGTTTGTATTGTTTTGGCTCAGCTATAATGAATTAACAAGATTAATCTAATGAGCAAATAAATATTGCCATAAACCAATTGCTGTTTTGCTTTTACACAAGTTTTAACTTTAACTTAATGCTTTTTTTAACTTAAAGTTTTTGCTTTTAACTTTTTCGATTTAGAAATAAATGGAAATTAAAGAGAATAGGACTCCTTAAAGACTTGTTTGTATTGTTTTGGCTCAGCTATAATGAATTAACAAGATTAATCTAATGAGCAAATAAATATTGCCATAAACCAACTGCTGTTTTGCTTTTACACAAGCCATTTTCTTTTAACTTTTGCCTTCACGCAGGCAAACAGGAAGTCACCTGATAATGGGAAGCGCTCTCACAACACAAGCTGAATTACTTCTCTCATTGGCTGAAGAGAGGAGAAATCCATTATGTCACACTGAACGATGTGACGTAAACGGAAGGAAAGAGAGAATCACCTCAAGCGGGCTTTCTAAGGCCATTACTAGAGGAGCATCGACGTCTAATTTAGAGAAAATACTAGCTATCGGGCGGACGGGTAAAATGCGGAAGATCTTATCTTCTGCGCATAAAAAATAGCTAAAATAAGTAAAAATGCAGAAAGCTTCTGTAAAATGCAGAAGGGTTGGCAGCTGTGTATATCTATGTGTGATCAGTTCAAGCTATTGAGGCAGAGAAGAGATTTACCATTCACTGCTAGAAAGTGCTAATGTAGATTTTCTAGACATTCAGTTTCAATAAAGAACTTCATCTCATTGTGGATCTTAGTGACCACAAACTAACTGTAGAAAGTAAGTAGAACATTTTTTTTGTTATTAAATATTTATATTTGTCAACTTTTTGATGATTAATTATTCATTTGAACTTATGCGCACTCTATTCCCCAAACATATATATAGTGTAATAATTCTTTTTTAGTATCAACTTAATAAATTTCAATAAAATTGGTAAGTAAATCCCACCACCACACAGTAAAACACAAGTAAAATATCCCATAACTATTTATACATCATATCTAAACTAAACTAAACTCAGTGGCGCGACATCCATAGAGAGTCGAGGCCTACCGTACCCATCTCAGTTTTTTTGACCTTGGGCTTTGGGGTCCAGGAGCAGATGTTTCAGTTAGGTGGTCAGCCGAACCCGGAACCCGCAGTGTTTAGTTCCCAAGCATACTTGGTACTTATTTATTGACCCACTGAAGGGGGCTGAGTCAACCTTGCCTGGCCCGAGGATCGAACCCAGGACCCGTGGTGTGGGAGCGCGAAGCCCTACCACTAAGCCACCAGGCGTCTACACATCATATCAGTGATATTAAATCAATTATAAAATAAAACAAGTACAGTTAAAGTTAGAAGCTTCGATACATTACTAATATATATCATACATAATAAAAAAAACATAATATTTACACTAATGTAAAAAATTCACTAATTAATTTTTCCATTTGTATAAGAATTTAGCAGAATAAAATATGTTGCTTCATGGGAAATCAAATGTCACACAGACTGATGAATTCGGGGTATTCTATAAATATAGGTGTATTTGGAGTATATAATTTTTAAAAAACATTTCTACATAATAAATAGAAATCTCAATCACATTAGAAATTATCACTTTGACTAAAAAAGTATATATGATTTAGAAAGAAAACAATTTATTAAAATTCGTATAGACTAGAGGAAACCAAATCTAAAAAAATTGGACAGAATAGTAGGAAACAGGATCTGTTTGGAGGCTAAAATTTAAAGAATTACTAAGATTTCAGTCATAATTCAGTAAAAATTCTCTGATCAAATCTGACTTTCAATAAAATGAACACTAATCAAATAAAATTTGAAAAGTCATAGTTTCAGAAAGCATAACAAGAAGTGAATTTGCTTTAAAAAAAACTTTAATTCTCATTTTCTTTAATTTCACTCGACCAATGAATATTTTCCTGCATTTCAAATTAATTTCGATCCATGTTCTCCACACAAAAAAATTTAACACAGAAAATGTGCTTTATCGATGAAAAAGTTCTTACTTAATACAAATCAAACATACCTGATGATCTTATAATGGCCACAGGGCGTGCAACAGGTGCAGGGGGAGGAGGTGGCAACATTGAACTTGTATAAAAATGTGAAATTTTAGGTGGACTTCTGGCATCAGATTCAGAGGACTGAAAATATAACATTTATTTAAAATTCTTGTAAAAAAATAACAAAAACAAGTTAAAAGTTTTTATTTAGCTGTTGGGATTATAATACAATGCTGTTATAAAGTTGTTTTTTTTATATAAAATTTTAAACATTTACAGAGAATGCAGGATTCACAAAAAACATAACTAAACAGAAATAAGGTTTCGTGTAGTAAATGGTGACTGATGCACGTTAAATCTGTTGGATCACAAAGTCCTCCATGTTCCCATAACAAATCAATACATCTGTGGGTACTGAATTGGAGATTGATTGTTCTCTGGTTCAGGTCAAAATTGTGATCTGTGGATGAATGAATGGGTCCACCCTATAAATTGGTGTGACGTATGGGAGTGGCAGAAGTCGAATTCTTGGCCATAGATAGCGCCACCGAAAAACAAGAACAATCACATACCCTCTGCCTTAATGGCCAATGACAACAACATTAACTTTCCAATGAAAGAAAGAACTTACTTGTGGACTTGAATTTGTGTTACGGGCTTCTTGACAAACAAGATTGACAAAATCTGACAAAGTGTCACCATTCTCTTGGTATTTCCCCTGTGTCACCAGATAATATGGACCTGAGGTTGACAAAGGCACAACTAATGTGGTAGTTGGTGGAACCAAACTAGATGTCTGACTTAGCCCTAAATGATGAAAAACACAGACATTAAAAATGATAAAATGATATTCTAATCATTACAGGTACATGGACAAATTTTAATATTTAATAATAATCAAGAAAGCAAAATTTAAAATGTCCATAATTATTAAAAATCCTTTAATTAGTTTTGCTGATAAAGCTTGAAAAGAAATTACAAAGATATCAATCCTATAAATGACAAGACAAAATTGAAATATAATAAGATATTTCTACCATATTTAAAAATATAGGAAAGCAATAAGAAATAATAAAATTCTTGATCTGTAAGATTTTTAATTCTATTATTTAAAAAGCGTGATGTGAAATAATAACAGGCCATTAAAAAGTACAGGCATTATGTTTCAAAGATTTTGAAAAAAAAAACCATTAATGGGCATAAAGTTTTATGTTCGAGCATTTTTTCTGATGCACTGTTGAATAGAAATAATAATCTAAAATAATAAAATTAAAGAATTTGTATGCCCGTGTATCATTCTTACAACTCCAGAACCATTTGTGCTAGGATCCTGAAACTTGGACAACAGGTGCAAATTTAGTCTCCTATATTGAAAACTGTTCTTCATTTAGGAAAGTGAAATATTACTTTTTCTAATAGGATAAGCATTTTGTATTGTTTTTATAGTGTTAAGTAAGAAAAGAATGTAAACGATCTATGAAATAGATCGTTTACATTCTTTTCTTGTCATACAGGTAGAAAAAGCTAGAATCTTAATTTATACAATTTCTATGCAAGGCAGTTTCACCTTTCAATAACATGACATAATAAACCATGCTTTTAAACTGAAGAGAAAAACTAGTAGCTACACATTATGCCTTTAAATTAGTAAAAAATTAAATAAAAGAAATTTCCTAAAAATAAAATTTACAAAACATAAATCTTCATGAAAAAGAATAAAGCACAAAATATTTCGATAATTATTAAGTGGCCATCATTTCACTGCCTGTATACATATAAAAACTTACTTTAATAAGTAGATTAAGTTTACAAAATATAACTTAGTATATTTTTTTATCAGTATCTGGAAATAAAATACATAAGCCATTATTGATTATTTTGTCCACCAATTTTAAAACGAATTAGCTAGTTTAAGCAAATGATTTGATTATCATATTTGTTAGACCACAAATAACATAACATGAACTGTGCAAGGTCTGCAAAAATGTTTAAACACTTGAATCCTTATCCAATCATTCACTTAATTAGTGTAAAAGTGACAAAAACAATTAGTTGCCCTGAATACCACACGAGCCTAATATAAAATTTTAAATGAATGTACTTAAAAATTTTAATAATTCATACCGTCTTTATTCCCCGGAGAGGCTACTGTTTGTGAGGAAGGTGAAATCTCAGGCGAAGTGCTGAAAATAACCTCTACTGGAGGAGGAGATAAAGGCGAAGCATTCACAGGCACAAAACTGCTAGATCCTTCAGTCTTTATGACTCCAGCACGAGTTGCTAAAGCACCAGGCAAGACTACAGTATTCCTCACTTAAAACAAAATAGAATAACATTACCTAATGAGCAGTTAAACATTATTAACACATTGAACAGCACTCATATTTTTGAGGAAATACTTGTCAGGTCACGTGCTGCTTAGAAAATCTCATAGCGTCGTACAGCAATTTAAAGTACTAACTACTAATTGAAATAAAGTAACTATATTTTCAGTAATTACTTAAAACAATGCAATTTTTTTAGTTTTATATACTTTACACTGCCAGTCAACTAATGACTGGCATAGCTTAAACTGAAAGTTCAGTTTCAATCACATGTGACTGAAATGGCACTAAATGCGTAAAACTATTTTATCCTGTATATTTCAAATAAATCACATTACTAGAAATAATAATATTTAATACAGTAGCCTCTGCTTAGTGTTATAAATTGCTCTTCATTATCAGACTCTTTTATTGTTATCAATCGCATTTGATTCGAATTTTTTTTTCAATTCATTTGTATGTTAAAATTATATCCCTTAATGTTATGAGTGCTTTTATTTATTTCATAGAAAATCATCTTAACTGTCAAAGAAATATTCACTGTAAACTCAGAAGGAGCCTGACCTTTTCTTTCTCTGCACGCTTGTTTAAATTCCTGAGAATTCTTCTACTTTTACCTTAGGCGGTCTTTGAACTACAGGTGGACAGGGATGTGGTGATTGGTATTTAAGTGATTTTTTTTTTGTCTCAAAAGGGTGGGGTCTTTTCTGAACTGAGAATGACGGTATCAACATTTTATGTCTTACTTGCTTACATGGAGTTTGACGGCATGAATAACAGAAACTTGAATTGCCATGACAGCTAACCAAAATTCAATACCATAATTTTAAATAAAATATACAGTTTATAAATAAAATGTGAGTTAATTTATTTTATTTTCACATTCAGCACATGTAACTGATATCAGTAAATTTATCTAATTCACGATTTGTTTATCGTCATCAATCTGTTAATGTTAACAAAATCAGTATAGACAAAAGTAATCACTTCTGTGTAATCTTTCTATTGCAGTAGAAAGAATTTGCAATTTGCATAAAATTTTGACAGTGCAAAAATAAAGGGAGAAAAAAATACTTTTTATCTGGGTAGATTTATAATATTATATAGCTAGATTAATAATAGATATTTAAATACCTTGTGAATATTCTACAGAATTAAAAAAAGTAAGAAAATATCAAAAACTTAAATACCATGATCAACATCACCACTCCAAGAAGTTGGACTGTTTAAGCTAGAAGGACTATTGACATAGTAGGCTCCATCAGGAGTGACAGACTTTGGTTCATCTTCATTGGTCGACAGACGTCGTGCTCGTTTACTGATTGGTTCACAAGGGGGACTAGATGGATTATATAGATCTGGGGTAGAAGATCGGTTGTTTTCAGCAGAGCCCACAACTCTAGGTATGCCAATAAGTTCAGCTTGATTCCCATCTGTTGTGTAATAGAAAGGTGAACAAACTCTAATAACATGACGAATTGTAGAATCACCATTTACCGATTCTACTTCATTCTCTTGGGTTTGGTGAACCCCATTAGAAGTTGGCATGATGGAACCTGTAATAGACATCAACGCTTTAGGGAATGACAATACAGAGTTTATTTGCAGATCAACAAGTCATCAATAGTATAATCAGAGTACAGAAATATATTTAAAATGCTAAAATCCAAAGAAAATCAGTTTGTTACAGAGAATAGAGTTTTAGCACAAAAGAATGATCAAATTTTACATATTTTTACATTTAAAACCTTTATAGATCTTACAATAAATGATGCATGAATTTAAAGAAAAATATACTCAGATTTTTTTCTTTCTAGTTCCCAATTTTGATGTCTAACTCCTTTGTTACAGAAACATCCAATCTGCAATCATGTACATTCTGCACGTTCTTTATTTCACACTGCCAAATACTCTTAATGTTGCACAAATGCATATTTTTAATTTTTGTAGTTTTCTTTTTTCAAAATCAGAAGCTTATAAACAATATCTTAGGCACACAGGTGACAAGTGAATTACCCTTAATCACTTGGCCATATGATAAAGAGATTACATACATCTAATTTTTTTTTCGGAAAAAAATAACTACGAAACTTTTTTTTTTAGCAAATGTGAACACAAAATCTGATTTTTACAGTGGATACACAATAAAACATTGATTTAGAAATGAAAAAAGGGTAGATTTACTTAACTTAGCAAACAATAAACTATTATAATACAATAAAATAATGTATAAACAGGAAAAATAAACTATAAGCTAAACAATCTGATCAGCAACTTTCTATGCATTGTACTAGAATAAGGTAATAATTACAAGTATAAAAATAATTACTAATATAATAATGTGAATATATAAGTATAAATTGTGCATTTAAAATTTAACAAACTTGTTATGTTATGACTTTTTGCAGATAAATTTCTGTCATCAACAGAATAATATGGTTAATTTTCATATTAAATTAAAGAGATCAAATTTTGGAAATATATTTAAAAAATAATAAAGCACTTTTAAATACCTTTAGATAATTTATAAAGTTCAGTAGAGGTGAATACACCAGTTGTGATGATAGTTGTACTATCTGTGAAAAATAAATATTATTAGTACATACGCAACACTAATACTAAACAATACATTGTTGCACATTGTTAATTCCAAACAATACATTACTGTACATAGAGCATTTGTCAATTCCTAACATTGTACAAAATTGACATGCAATAGGAACAAAGTAATGAACAAATCGTTCATGCTAAATTGGATACAACTTATTTTTATATTTTTAAAGAGTTTTCCAAAAATTTGTCTTAGTTTGCATTATTATATTAAAATTGTTTCATATCAATGTTTAAAAACGGAAAATTAATGAAAACTCATGAACTGAAATGAGCCAAATTTGTTTAAATTAGAGTTTACACTTTTAATAAAATAGTTAAGACCAATGATTTACCTGAATCTTCGAGCTTTTGATCCACAATATCATCTCTCAACCCGCTTAAAGCTTCTGGTAAAATAAAATCAACACAAACTAAATATTTCATATATCTAAGATAGGTTTAATGATAAAATATTTAAAGAAATGTTTTAACCTTGTGAGAGAATGAAGTTCGCTAGATACAAATCTAGTTCCCGGACGGAAACATTAATATGGTAAGGGTTGACACAAAGAGCGGGATGGAGGCACTCGTGAGATTTTTCTAATCGCTCGCCATCAGTGCTTTCGAGTGGAATGGCCTTGAAAAGTATAACCATTACCAGATCAAGACGCCAAACCTATAAGAGAAAGGAAAGATGTAGTATTAGAAATTTGATAAAAATCATATTTGCAATATTAACTAACTTTAACTCATTTAAAATTAGTTTGGTGGCTATTTTCAAGCTGAGTACTTCAAAATTTATATAACAACAGCCAGAATTTCTTTTAAAAAGTTCTGATTTCTGAAATTTTAAAACATTCTGAATGAGTCATTCAAAATTTCAATCAATAAAAAATAAAATCAATAATAAAAATAAAACCAATCAACAGTTGTGACACAAAAATCAAAATCAATCACTTACAAAACTAAATAATAGACTACAGCTTGTCTGTAAATAGACAATTCGAAATATTGTATTTTCGCGACTAAAATTCGACATAGAGCATAAGTCGACCAGGCCGTTTTAACTTCAAATTGGATTTTAAGTGCAATCGTTGTATAACTTGATTCCCTGAATTAACATTGATTAAAAAACAAACATACCAAACTTCAACTATATACAAAACACTGTTATCCAAGGAGGAGCAAAGATTAATTTGTAATAATTTAAAGATTTTTTCACTGCCTTTTATTATAAAATTACCTTAGGACATTGATAACTTCTAATAACCTTGGCATTAGAAGTTATCAATGTGCAACCAATGGCATATATATTAATATCACAGTATAAGTTAGCATTCAAAATTCCGAATTAATGTCTTAGAGATAGAAAGTAAATTTCATCTCATTAAAGTTAATTTCATAATTTTTTTTTTTAAATATGAGTTTATGAAACTATTCGGCTTACTTTTAATAGGTTACATTAGAGAAGATTTTTAAACCTTTTTGTACAAAAAAATTTATGATAGTTAATTTAGATTGGTCATATTTTTTTTCTTTCTTTAAAAAAATTATGTGATGATGGCATAGTGGAGCAATAAAGCATGTTGAATTTCAGAATATATGCTAAGGTACAACATATATGCATAATTTCTAATAATTTTAATATTGCTTGCTATGATTTATTTTATACAGCACTACTTTTATTATTTCTTAAATTTTCACGTTATCAGTTTGGAAGCAGTGAATGTGTTCTATTACATTAAACTTTGATGTGTTGATTTTTGTACAATAAGTAAATTTTCTCTATATATTACATACTAAGTTTAAATTGAGAACTTCAATTCTTTGCAGAATAAATCTGAAATATATTTAGTGCCTTAAAAAAATTAACATGTGCACGTGTTTTTTAGCATAAAATCAGTTTAAATAAAGTTGTCCTTGTGTCATCTTGTTGTACCTTGGGAAAGTTTGCAAATTTCTAATTTAAGTAGATGAAAAATTTTTGTTTTCAATTTGCTTGTATTTGAAAAAATTAACAGATGAAAACATTTGTTTATTTTTTTAAGCGCAAAATGATTTGTAATTAAAATCATATCTTAATTTTTTAGAAATTCACCACAAGAAATAACGAATTTATAGGTTTTAATTTTAATGTAATGCTATCGGTATTCCTTTAAAAGCTAGTAACTCTGGATTAAAAATAAATCATGATTTCTCTTTTTAAGAAAAAGAAAACGCTTTTTCATTTTTTTTTTTATTTAAACAGTTTTTTTTTTTAAATTAAATTCTAAATTTTTCTAAGTTAATTGAACGGACATCAAAAATAGGATGTTTTTAAAGTTATGAATATTTATTAGATTATTTTAGTATAAAATGTAGTAGTATAAATGCAGTATAAAACATAGCACATAACATAATGATTAAAGATAATGTTACTCAACAACATAATTAATTATTGTTTCCCTTGCATTCGAAAAGACAAAATTCTTCTTCTTGCTTTCATAAATTTTCTAAGTTAGTTTAAATAAATCACACATAAAAAATTCCTGAATTCAAATTAAGTTTTAGAATTACTATAAAAAATAACAAGAAAGCTGATCTGGAGGAAGAAAAAAAAAACAGAAGAATTTTTCTATGCTTCCGGTTCAATTACTCATATGTGATAAAACTTTAAAAAATATTCGTTAGTTTACAAATCATTAATTCTTCAAGTTTAATGCTATCAAAATATTGAAATGATTATACAACCAGGGTATCTGCTACATTTTAGATTTTCAAATTCATGACTTTCCATGACTAATTCCAAGAACTTTTCATGACTTATCGAATTTTCTATTTCCTTCGACAAAAACAGATCAATTTAAAAAGCGTTTATAATAACATTCATTGAAATGATAGGTATAACCAAAACTGCTTTACACTGCATCTTCATATTTACTGATTTTAAATTCAAAAAACATAGTAAAGAAACAGTTGAAGCAATAAAATAACAGAAAAAATAATAGCTGAGCAAATAAATTTTTTTTCTGCAGAATTATATTCCAAAGATACTTTTCTTGTTCATCAGAAAGGAAAGAAATACTCCTGATTTTTTCATTCTCATTTCAGAATAAAAAAATTTGCAAATGACTAGCTTGCTTAAGCTAAAATTTTAAATTGATAAAATAAAAATAATAAATTAAAAATAATAATAACTCTGAAATGACAGAAGTTTAAAACATACTTCACTCTAGAAATGATATTTTTTCTTTCATTTTTTGAAAGAACACCATAAGTTTTAAAGAACATGATAAAAACATTTTATATTTTAATAAAATATGACTCTGAGTGGGGATTTTGTTACAAATTCAGATATTCGGAACACCATGAAATTGGGGGGGGGGGGGGGCAGAGTGAATTTATTCTAAAAATTAAATTTTTCGGCGACCTAAATCCATGACTTTTTACGATTTTTTTAAAAAAAATTTTAAAATCATGACAAATTTTCGTCAATACCGAAATTCATGCCTTTCCATGATTTTTCATGACATTCCAGGTGCGCGGATACCCTGTACAACCTGAAATTTNCATGAATTCAAATCAAGTTTTAGAATTACTATAAAAAATAACAAGAAAGTTGATTTGAAAAACAAAACAAAAAAACATCAACAGAAGAATTTTTCTATGCTTCCGGTTCAAATATTTTTTAAAGAATATTTTTTATTCACGAATATTTTTTAAAGTTTTATCACATATGAGTAATTCATATGTGATAAAACTTTAAAAAATATTCGTTAGTTTACAAATCATTAATTCTTCAAGTTTAATGCTATCAAAATATTGAAATGATTATAAAACCTGAAATTTATAAAAGAATAATCTTTATGAGCAATGCACTCAAGTTACATGTATAAATAAAAAAAATATCTTAAGCTTTTTAATCAAACTTACCAATAGGACATAAATTATCAGAATGATAAGTGAGTAATAATCAAAGGAAAGAAAAAAGACTTCATTAAAATGTGGTATACCTTATCTGCTTGTCTAAGGCAATCAATTCTTCTCATCTTGCCTTTTTGATCAGGATTACTAAGCACACAGCCGGAAGCCTTCTTGCCAGTGATTCCAAGCACAAAACCTTCCCGGCATTCTTGCGTTATATCCTTTCTCAATTTGCCCAGAAGACGAGAGGCCCACTTTTGTTTTATTTCTACTCTCTCATTCTACAATGACATTTTTAAAAGTGCTGTAGTTGTTTGCAAATTGTTAAGGGAATACTTAAACATTTAAAACTGAATGAAAATAACAAATACAGAAAAATGCCATTGAAAATAAATGAACAATTTTATTCTTTAATTTTAAAATTTTCTGTGCATTAGCCATTAACACAAAATAATTTGAAATTTTCAACACCCAAAAAAAGAGTGTGTTACATTATTTTATTATTATTTCTTGAGACCATGAACTGGCTCTCTTAAAACCATGACATAACTTTTAAACTTTTTGGCAGTTAGCACACAGAGACAAATCTGGCTACAAGAATCGGAGCCAGTAAAGCCAGCTTTGATTTGTTAAACCACTACCACTAAAACAAAATTGAAAAATTTAATTGGCTTAATTAAAAAAAAGATCAAAAATTCTTTCCTGTTGTTTCTTGCTTTGAGTAAACAATTGTTATTGTTAATAATTGTTTGTAAACAATTGTTTAACATCAAAGTTAAACAAAATTTTTAACAAATAAACTTTCATTTATTACAAAAAATATTATTTTTTGCTCAGACTGTTTCTTTTTTATTGTAACTTTTTCATTGAAATGAAAACTAATATCAGATCTATCAAACAAATCAAAAAATATTATTGGTTTATTTTATTTCAGGTTGACCAACAGAATTTTGGCTTACAAAGAAAGAAAAGAGAGAATAAAATATTCAGTCTTTATTAAATGTAATACACTAGGGAACCGATTATCCGGAACGATCGGTACCATCACTATTCCGGATAACTGATTTTTCCGGTATTTTGAATTGCTACAGAAAGCCGTTTTTGTATTGTTAAATCCAACTAAAAAAAATAATATTTGGAAATAATCTTAAAAAGAAGAAAAAACGATGAAGTAATACACTAATGATTATTTTCAAAATGATGGTAAGGTAAACATCTTTCAAAAAAGAATGAAAAATCCTAAAATCTTATGAGGAAAAAAAAAAAAATTTTTTTAAATGGCGGGAAAATTTATCGAAATTCATTCCGGTTTTTTGGTTTTCCGGTTTTCTGATTTCCGGATAACGGGTTCCGTACTGTATTTAAATCTGTGCTTTTATAACTGTTTTTTCTCTGCCTATTAAAAAAAAATATTATTACACAATTATTGAAGCAATTTGGAATCAACTTCACTGGCTTAAGAATTTGGGAAAACATGCATGCTTTCCTGCATCCCAAATTAGTTTACTCTAGAAATCAATTACCAAGAAATCAACACAAAAACAAAATTTCACTAAATATTTTAGGCACTTAATAATTTCCGAGCCAAATGAAATAAAAAAATTTAGGTGACAGAATAAAACAAAACCATGTAAAAAAGTCAACGTTTTAAAACAACCACTTACTTGCAACTCTTCACGACACAACTTTTCTTCCTCTATATTCATTCGCTTGTCATGCTTCTTGAAATACTTTCTCTTCACAGCTTGAAGATTGAACCAAGTGTAGGAGAAAGATTTCACATGAGGCAGCAAAGCCTCAATGAATGGATGAAATTCATCCTAAGGAAAATTTATTTGTTGAATAAAAAATTGCAATAAAATGTGAATAAAATTTTTTGAAAAATGTGCTGCTTCAATATATTAATAAACAAAATAAGAAATGTCAATGATAAACAAAATATGTATTGAAAAATTCAACATGGGAAATAATTTTCATAATTAGAGGAGGTGCTAAAAGTAAATCAAAAAAACAGAAAACTTTTTTCATGTAATTTCTAAAAAAAAAATATTTAAAAAAAAGTCTAATTCAGTGTAAGAGATGAATGGGGAGTAAATATTATTGGGTAATTAAAAACAGCCATAATTCAATAAGTTTGGTGTCAAACATAGTGAATATTCAGTTGATGCTCTTTTTTTAAAACTATAATTAAACAAGGGATTTCAAATGTAGTGTAGCAATTTCTTTCAAATGCCGTTAACCATCAACCAATAAATAATTTTTAAAAATTTGACAAGAAATATTAGTTAAGTTACAAGACACTTCTAAATTAAGTAAAAATAGCCTGTGACTCGTGGACAACAAAAGTGTAGAACTTAATACATTCCACAACAAGAAAAAGTAAACAGCCAACAATACTAGGCATTAATCCCCCTTTCTCGATTCCCACTTCATTACAAAAATAAAATTTGGTGACAAGAAAATTTCAACATAAATCTTGACTATATTTTATTTACCTATACACAGCAACAGTTAACAATTATGCTTTCTACAACAAACGAATCGTTACATTTCTAGTTAGCTTAGATATGATACATCATAAATAGCAACAAAAAAAAGTACTTTATGCTATGTAATATAATTAGGAATATAAAAAAAAATCTAAGAAAATTCTTATTATGACTAAAGTAGTTTAAATAAATTAAAAATATACAAGAAATTGAAGAAAATGCTCATTGATTTCTTACTTACCAAAGGCATAAAATCTGTGGTGTAATATTCAAGATTAAAATTCTAAGTTAGCATACAAGAAGTTAATCTGAAAAAAATAAAAGATATATTTCACACACTAATGATTTATTAAACTAAAATTTAAACTGTAAAGCATTTTGAACATCATAAAAAGTAAAGGAAAGTGGTAAATAATGAGTAATATTAACTAATTACCTGTTTTTGAAACATGAGCAAACAGCACTAAAACAGGTAAAAGCAAATATTAGCATTAAAAAAGGTAGGAAGCCAATTTTATCTTAAAAATAATTAAAAAATATGATAAACATAAATGTTTAGCATTTAGAAAAATAAAACGAGCATATGAAAATGTATCAATAAATAATATAAATTTCTACCTTATCAGTTGCTGTCTGTGTTCAAGATATAAATCATTCCCACAGATAATGTGTTATTAAGTGAATTTAGAATAGGTAGTCAATCATGGATAATTTAACTTGTTAATTATGAAATGCCCAGTTTTTAGAGTTCATTGTATAAAATTAATGGTAAAAAGGAAAATGATATGTTAAAAATTATTCAGTCCTAAGACTGTCTTTCTCAGGAAATTAAAAACATGGTCCCCTTCCTACTTCATTCACTATTGGTTGATCACCCTAAGTCTGTCATCTGTAAGTAAAGACTAACATAAACACACCACTTCAGCAGAGAAATCTATTGCACTATAAATTGAAAGGTCAAAGTTTTCTTAAATTGGAAATGTGGCCATTACTTCAATCTAAGAGTCATGAGCACTTGTAATGACTGTTTTAACGAAATTAAAAGATTTTCAGTTTCCAAGCTTTAAGTATTATTTCTATGCTGCTACTACTTATTATGACCCTCTCAAGTGTTAAATCTTCTCACTAAATGTTAACATTCAACTAAAAAGATAGTGACGATTAAGGAAATGAAAAATAGCCTTAAAAATAACGTGGAATTTCCTGCTTCAATGTATTTTTATGAGCAATCAGGTGTAGAAAACTCATATTTTAATTTAGAAGATACTATATTAGTGTAAACCTATAAATTGAAATCATATTCAAATACTACATTCAATGAAGTAATCAAAAGTATGTTTGTTTTCAAGAGATGAACAATTGAAATTAAGATAATAAACAATGTTTTATGAAAAAAATGAAGCTTAACTTTTTTTTAACAGGGATTTTAACAGAGCATCTATTGAACATAGCAAATAAAATTGTTTATAAAGGAAAATTCTTTGATTAAAATAGAGAGAGAGAAATAAAAAGCGTAGCTTAGAATTTCATTCTAAAATATCCCTAATGATATTAATGCATGTACTGGTATCAATAGAAACTATAGCAGTGTCTTAAACACCTATTAAAGAGAGAACAAGTACTAAAATTGAAAGTTTGAAATTTACCATGTAATACATCGTGAATCAGTTAAAAATATCAAATGCCTGTAAGCAACTGAATTTTAAAACCATAGATAAAACATCGATTTTTTTTTTTTTTTTTTACTTTCTCATCTTATTTCTCAATATTAAAACAGCTTTAAGTCAGTTTAAAAGTTACCGTAAAACATTAAGACAAAAATAAATTGGTAATGCTAAATTCAACTATCTAATGAGTTAACTAACTGCTAATCAATTTTAATGCATGAATATTAAATGGTTTTCTTTCAAATTCTTTTCAGTAATTAGTTTTAAGCCTTTTGTGTATAATATAAAAAATTCAAAATACCATTATAAGAACTGATGCATTTCTTTTCCATGCGTAATTAAATAATTATGCAACCACTCTTTAATAAGGACCACCAATGAACAAATATTTAAAGCATTATATTATTTTGATAATATAATTTCTACAAAAGGACTGCAGTGTTTTGATCATGTTTCATTTGTTATTATTAGTGCGCATGACAGTTTTTGTATACATGATTATATATCTGTAGTTGTAGAGAAACCATAAACAGTAAAAAATGATCTAAACTAGTTTCTATGAAAATCCACTAGGGAAACAAAACATTATCAACGCAAGTGCAGGAACGCAACGACAGTTCTAGTTCGAATGTTCCTCAAGGATATTCAACAATGAATTGAATTGTAGATGACGCTGCAACTCCAATTGGGGCACAAAATTTTGCCAAAGAGATTTTGTTTATGAAGTTACTTTATTTTTTTTTAAATGAATATATCGCTGGTGTGATGGATTGACAAAAGGAGGAGGGTGTTTGTTGGTAGTTTCATAAAAATATAAATAAATAGCAGCCATAAAATAAAATAAAAAATAATAATAACAATCACTACCGTTTTAGAAATTGCCACGAGCTCTTATAAATCAAAAATTGTTGGAGAATAGAATACTCTTTAAACAAATCTTTATAGGAACTGCTTATATTCTGATTTGAAAATGTTATTAATTGGGCAGTGTCTTTGAGTTATTTCGTGCTAAAGTTTAAAAGAAGAAAAGACAGGGCTAAAAAAGGCTAACAGGGCTAATGACTTTCTTTTAAATTTCGTATTAGTTTTAGAGAAGAAATTTTTTTATTTAGTCCAAGAACAGTAACAAAGAATTTGTATTATTTCTTTCCGTCTACTGTAAATACATGGTTAAACAGTCTTTTTGAATTGGGGTTACTTTTATTCCTTAGAATGCTTGCAGGTATTATTTATGTTAATAAATATAGATATAGTTTAACAATTCTTTATTGATTTCTTCTTTTCCCCCCGCTGAATGTAAATTGGCTTTCTGTATATGGAAAAATACCAATTTCTTCCCCTTACAAAAATATTGCTGTGCCATGATTTGGAATTTAACCAGATATGAGGGAATAACAATTAACTTTTTTTAATATTTCAATATATAACATACATGCTCTAAATTTGCGTGATAACAATTTAATTCAATATGAATTTGACTACCACTGAATGAAAATAAATCAATCTTATATATAAGAGCAAGTTATAGGAACGAAAATGAGTGTAAGCCGTAACAATTGTGAAAAGTTAATTTTATCTACAGTTGCATTTCAATAAATCTTTCACTACCACTTAGGAAATACTCCCTCTGAAAGAGTAAAAGTAAGCAAGTGTGGAGGTGTGTATATCATGCTAAGGCGAAGTTAGTGAGCGATGCAAGATCTCAGAGCCTTATGTCATCTTAAGAAACTATGTCAGTTGTTTTGGAGTTAAGCAATCGCCAGCAAACTGGAAAATTTATGCTTACGCTTTTTTATTCAATTTCAACAAATTTAAATATTTCGCTTTTAAAACATGGGAATAGTCAAAAGCTGGAAAATATAGTCAAGATATTTCATTGTTTGGCCAAGAGTTTAGTCAACAGTTTATCAAACCAAATAATTTAGTCAAAAGATCAACTAACGTTTATTGTTCTCTTTCCAAAAATTAATTCTGACAACAAGTTCACTATTTCTTTTTTAACTAATTGTGTGAATCAGAACAATTTTCTCACTAATTGTGTGAATCAGAACAATAATCTGCAATCCATTTACCCAAACATACTAGCTGTAAAAATTTATATTTGATAAATTGTCGTACTTAATTTTCTAAGTACATAATCTAAATTTTTTCAATTAAAGTACATAAAAATTTTGTATAATACGTATTAAAAAATGCCACTAAATATTCGAATGCCCAAGTTTAAAATTAGAAAAATGTTATTTGAATAGATTCAAAAAATACAATTTTAAAAAAATACAATTCTTCTTGATATAAGGGCGAAATATTAGTAAATTAAAAATTAAAATAGGCTATATAAAAATGGTTATGTAATAGTTACTAGTTATGTAATAGCTAGTAATAGTAATTGAATGGTAATGTAATAATTAATCTAGTCTTAATATATGAATTAGAAATGTTTCAGAAACGTAGGACATAGCTTAAAACTAGTCTTTGACAACAACTTCCAATTATTTTTAATACTAAAATAGTTCGCCTAAAAATGCCGCATGGATTTTTATAGATTATAAAGTTTGTAAATAGAATAATGCCTCCGAATCTGTATAATGTATGAATAATGACTAAGCATAACCATAACCATGACGTAAAAAATAAGCTCGTTTGTAATCCAATTGTTTACAATTCAAGTTTAAATATCTTCATATTTCTTACATGTTTCTGTATTTCGATGATATTTTTTAAAGGAAATTTTTAAAGGAAATATATTTCTTAGGTTATGTTTCACCGGAAAAAATATAGGTATGAAATCTTTTTATTAATTGAAAGTTATAATTTTCTTTCCATTTATAGTTATATCCATTATACTATATTTTATTAATGCTTTCTTATGTTATTTATTAATGCTATTTACTGTTTTTTATCTCAGTAAAACGTAATTACTATGAAAAAATAGAATTTATATCGTAAACAACAGTACGTTTGTATACTTTTCAAGCATATACATTTTTTTGTTGCAATTGTATAGAATATATGCTATTAAATTTAATTTTTTGTTTACAAACTGTTTTTTATATGCAGGTTATTTTAAAAATTTCAAAAATTTTTTTAATTAATTAATATGCGGCTAAAAAATAGAAATTTGTGAAATGATTATAGATATTCATCTTGACAATAATATTAACATGATCAATCAAAAGTTATCTACTGAATATGTATCAGAAAAACTGAAATTTTATTCCATTCATTAATATATGACTAAATTAGAATTTCATAGATTCCTTTACGCATGAAAACAAATATGTACGTATAACTCAATAACTGAGTATAGATGAATCATGTTTATCAATAACCTAGTCATAAAGTAAAATTTTGTTTTATAATAAACTGCTCTTCAAATTTGTGCAAAACATTTTTTAAATAGCGAAAATTAAGCATCTAAAGTTTAAATAATTGAGATCTATGTCTAATTTTCCTAATATTTACTTTAAATTAAAACTGATAGGATGCCATTTATAGTTCCGGAATCAAATTCCGGATCAAACTACGGTATAAAGTAACGGTACTTAGGGTGCATCATCCGTAAAATCTAATTTACCGTAAAATATTTAACCATAGTTTTTACAGTAGTGATTCAGTGATTCTAATTTTAATAATTTAATGATGTTGTTTCTAATGCCACTTGCTAATACCAGCAAGCCTGCTTGGTGAAACCAAGAGTATTTAAGGCAGATGGCGCAATTCTCGTTTTTCAGAGGCTCCATCTTTAGACACACACATGTCACAGCCTGTTTAGGGCCCATTCATTGATCCACATATCATAATTTTCACCTGAACCAGAGAACGATCAATTTCCAATTTAGTTCCTTAGAAGTTTTATTTGTTATGGGAGCATGGAGGACTTTGTAACCCATTGAATTTAACGCATCCCAGTCACNTTTATTAGTATAAAGTAACGGTACTTAAGGCGCATCCGTGAAATCTAATTTACCGTAAAATATTTTATCATAGTTTTTACAGTAGTGATTCAGTGATTCTAATTTTAATAATTTAATGATGTTGTTGTTCCTAATGGCACTTGCCAATACCAGCAAGCCTGCTTGGTGAAAGCAAGAGTATTTAAAGTAGAGGGTACAATTCTCGTTTTTCAGTGGTGTCATCTATTGCCAAGAATAAGACTTCAGCCACACAGATGTCACAGCCTGTTTATAGGGTGGACCCATTCATTTATCCACAGATCGTAATTTTCACCTGAACCAGAGAACCATCAATTTCCAATTTAGAACCCTTGAAGTTTTATTTGTTATAGGAACATAGAGGAATTAATGGCCCAACAGATTTAACGCTCTCCAGTCACCATTTACTACACTGGGAGTCTTCGGCTGGCGGAGATCGAACTCACGACCTTTTGAACATGGGCCCAACTCCCTATCAACGCTATCCCAGCCTAATTTGATAGTAAAAGTACATTATAAATATAAAGTGCCGTGGTGGCTCAGGGCATAGAGCGTTCGCTCTTCAATGAGGTGAACTGGGGTTCGAATCCCAACGATAACTGGCCGATGCGAATTCCGCACTTGACTTGCACCGACCACAGTGCTAACGCAGAATATCCTCAGCTCTAGACGAATCATAGGTTAGAGTCCCCTTGCCGTCAGGCTAATTGTGAGAGGTTTTCATTGTTTTTCTCTACATATAACGCAAATACGGGTTAGTTCCATCAAAAAGTCCTCAGCGAAGGCAAATTTCTCTTAATACTTGACCCCTTGTCTTCTGGATTGAGTTCAAAATTACAAGGCTACGGAATTGAGCGCTTGTAGTCGTAAACCCAAAATTGGCTCGGATGTTCAGCGACGGTTATAAATTCTAAACATAAAAAAAGGCCTTAAAGAGACTTATGGCAGTCATATATTTTTACTGAAATCATTAATTATGAAAACATAGTGTCAGTAGGTATTGAAGTTAAAACATAAAACTAAAACAAAGTTTAATTTACTCAAGTGGTAAATCAACCAGCTCTAATTGATATAAAGAAGAGCTGGGCATTGTTTCAAATCATCTTGAAACAGAAATCTGTTGATTTCCTTCTTATTAATCTCCTTAAAAAATATTGTAAGTACCTACACCATAAAAAAATCTTTTTAAAATATATACAGTACAACAGTTTACGTTTTTTTTTTCTTCCAATCCTCGTGTGACTATTACACTTTATAAAAAATACGTATAAAGTTTGAAAGATATTTCTATGAAGCAATACCCTAAGAGATCCTATTGAATAAATGAGTACACGATGAAACGAATAAAAGATATTTAATTGCTTTATAAGCTTTGGTCGAATAAAAGAACAAAAACTTCAAGTAATCATACTATACCACATTTAAAAAATAAAACTGTTTCAGAAACTCATAATTTACATCTCTTTTTTCGTTGGTATGTGCTGTTTTATTAGACGTCAATCTTTTACGTACTTCTGTAAGGAATGTTAAAAAAAAAATACTTTTCATAAAAAATCTAATAAAATGTTAAATTCCATATTAGTAATAAACAAAAATTGGGCTCTAATGATCTGAATAATTTCAAATATTTGTCGCATCATCTATCATCAGCAAAATACAGATATGTTAGCGAATTTGAAGCTTTTTCATTGCTTGGAAAATGAAATCTCGCTAACTTACTTTGACAGTATGAGTCAAATAATTATTTCAAAACAGTCGAAAACTATTTCTTCATAAAACTCAACATATACTATAATATTGCGGTGACGTATAGTTATAGATACCGTAAAAAATGAAACCCCGATCTATCGTATTTAGAAAGTTATTTTGAAATAATAGAATTAAATCTATTTTAATTTGAAAATAATCGTTATAATATATTTACATTATTTCATTTAACTCAAACGAACATTTAATTAATATAATTTTACTTCAGATAAATTTGTCAAGGGGTTATAGTTTCTAAGTGAATTAATTTGTCGATAAAATATTTTTAAAAAATAATGTTTTTATAGAAAGTTGATTATAAGCATTTATAGAAACATTTTCGAATATTTTTAACATATTTTTAAAACTTTTTATGAAAAGGGTATTTTAATTTTCCTAAATACACGTATTTTGATATAAATTTATGTTATAACTGAAGAAATAATGTTAAAAAATCAAAACCTTGTTCAGTTATAAACAGTCATTCAGTTAAGGTTTACTTATTTTTTAAGTTTATTTAGCTTGGCATTTTTAGTAACTTTTAATAGTATTTTCAACAAAACAAAAAAAAAACGCACCCTAAGTGTCGCACTTTTTAATCCATTTCAATCGGACCATGTTACGGAACAAAAAATCTGATATACTGTAAATTTTACAGAAATAATTTCCGTAAAGTCACCGAATACCTCTGTTTAAATAAATATGACTGTAAAATTTAACATTCTACAGTAGTTATGGGTTTTACGGTAAAATGGATTTTACGGATGATACCCCCAAAGCGCTGTAACTTTGCAACGGAATATTTTACAGTGTAATTACGATAATATATAGTTATTATTTCATGAAGAGCAAATGTTCTAAACGCAATAATGCATTTTATATAATAGACAAAGATTCTTGTAATGAGAAAAAGTTTATAAACAATTTAGAAACAAATAAACTCGTTTTAAATTTTTTAAATTTCATCTTTACGAAGTTTGAACTAAATAAACCGTCGACATATTTTGATAGCAATTTTCTTTTTTCTCGCTCAATTATGATTCTTAATGTGTAGAACACAATGTTATTATTTAAAAAGAACTTTTTAAAAAAATGTATATGTTAAAGGTGGTAATTAGATAACACCACGTTTGTTTTTTTACAGAAATATGCTTCACTTGCTACTTATTATCTTCAGTTGGATGTTGTCTGTCTATGGAATTCCAATGTTAGGAAGACATCAACGACTGAAAAGAGAGCTCAGCATATATTCAGATGATAGACGTAAGCATTTCTTTATTTTTGGTTTTATTTTTCAAAGGATACAGAGTGCTCTCAATATGTATTTTCAATGTGTTCTCAATATGTGTCTTTAGAATCGTAGTGTAAAATGTTGTTAAAGAAAAGTAAACACTATCGAAATATGAAAAAACAATATTAAAGAATAATTAATATTAAAGAATAATAATATAAAATCAAATTGATGCAAAGTGTGACAAGCTCGAAGCATTGAAATGCTTTTAAATGTTTTAGAATTTAAAATTTTTTAAATGTTTTACATTTTGTTGCTAAAAAAATTATACCATATATTACGATGTATAAGTCGAGCCCATAATTAGGTTACGAGGTAGCAACTTTTTGATTTGTCGAGGTCTATCGATAAAAAAAATGAAAATTTATAAAATTAATCCATTTTATCACAATTTTCATACAAAAGTGATACAAAAACTGGCTTTATGAAAAGAGTGGTATAATATATGATATTAAACAAAGTGGCTATTTTCCTTAGTTGACCATTTCAACAAGTGCCCGCCCCTTATAGTTCTTGATCTAGTCATATAGAGACCTAAATCATTAATAAATTATGCTGGAAGATAATCCTTTGATTCTTAGAAAAAATTGAAACAATTCTTTTACCACAACCTATGCTTTTTTCTTTTTTCTTTTTAAGAGTAATTGCCCTATAAAAATGATGCTAAGCGCTTACAGATTAAAAAGCATAAGAAAATAATTCGGTCTAAAAAATTTTTTCTAGCTAAAAATATTTTACATTGTTCTCTATGGATATGATACATTTGCCGTCAAATAAAGACGCTATGAGGAGCAGTCGCCCCCTCATATAATGATACTAAACGTGTGGCAAAAAGTAAATTTAATTGTTATCGAAAAAACTTTCAAAAAGTGAGGAATTTCGAACTTGATTTAATTTCACCCCTATTCAATTTTCGGATGGGGGTAAAGTTGATTTTTTTTCTTTATTTTTGAGACTCAGTCAATGAGAATGAATTAGAATCCATTGCACAGTGAAATATCCGTATGACGACACTGCTGTTAGAAAGTTATTCCTCGGTACTAAGGCGAAAGTACCCAGTCTAACGTAACAAAAAGTGTGCTCATATGGCACCAGTACATACGTTTTATTTTTAGCATTTGAGGGCGAAGCACTAAGTGGACCCATCAACTCCATTAGTATGCATAATAGATATAAACGGCAGATCAAACAGTAACGGCAGATCAAATTGTAACAGCAGTTCAGACAGTAACGGCAGATCAAATAGCAACAGCAGATCAAATAGTAACGGCAGTTCAGATAGTAACGGCAGATCAATATACAATGCCAGCTATTAATAAAATTATTCAATTGTAGCGATTTAATTTTTTTTTATAAATTTTTTATTAGTTCATCATACCTTGTTACACTGTCATTATTTGAACTCCGTTATTCAGGGTATTTTGATGATCGTGGAAAATTTTCTTGTCGTTTGAAAAGCAAATCACAGACGTCTACGCTACGCGACGCTACAAATTACAACGACGTTACAAGGATAACTCAATGTCGAGCTTTGACATTTTTAACCTTAAGCTTTTCAAATGATCATGAACGATCGAATTCAGCGATCTTACGAGTTGCTATTTGCCGCTTTGCATCAATTAATGACTTTATTATGTTTTCATCAGTTTAAACAGAAAAGGTGCATCTTCTTGCATTTTAAGGAAAATTTAGCCAAATCGAAATTTTGCAAACAAATTTTGGTACTGGCGCACTGCCAATACATCTTCTCCACAAGCATCGGATAATTTTTTTTCCTTGCTGAAAGAGAATTTTAAACTTTTTGATTACAAAAAAGTAAAATATGCCGAAAATTCTGCTTTTTCCTTTCCTATTTGAAAGGGCACCAACCAAAAACTAATGCGTAAAATCAATCGAACTATTTCACGAGCACGGCTAGCTGTATCAGATATCGATATACATAATGATTATGCGGTTCAAGTGTGAAGTTGGCTGTGAAAAAATATAATTAAATCATTGGTTGCGAAATAATAAAATTACTTTTCGAACAAACCCAATATATTTAAGGCTTTTCATCATAGACGGTTCCATGGAAGATATCTTTATATTTAGAATTTTAGTAAAGAAAAAATGAATCGAAAAACAAATATACATTTTGAGTTAAAAATTAATATTCATGAAAGAAAAAACAAAAACGCTTTCGTAATCTAACGAATTACCACTGAGGGGAATGGAATAGAAAACGAAAAAACTTGTTTGATTGTCGGGGGAAAACAAACTCGAAAAATTTATATCAGTAGCAACTCCAAGTTTCATCAGGTAATGAGACAGGTTTGGATAGTTTCAGTGCCGTTTTTCTCGCCAAGGATTAGTGCGGAGAGAAATTTATTTCACGCTCGCCAAATATTAATTTCTAACCCTTGATATGTACACTTTTTTAATTTCATTTTTGAAGAGGATTCTAAAAAGGTATATATAAAAAGGTATACTAAAAGGGTAAAGGGCTCTTTGCTTACGGCGCTTAGCATGTTGAAACCTCTCCTTTTGCTCCACTTGTTGTACTAGTCATAAGCAAAAAGTGGTCATTACGATAATCAGAAGCATTATTGTGGATCATCCAGTATGCATTGTTGATAGTGCTTTATATTATGAACGAATTCAATTACAGTAATGCCTCGACACTAATTTATTTAAACTGTTTCATTAACAGGATGGATGTGTCCTGAACCAATTGAGGGATACTGTCTTTACACACACTTCAAACATGAATGCAATCATCATTCTGATTGCCACGGAATCAAGCTGTGTTGCTATTCTGAATGCACTTACAGGTGTGCGCGACCCCTACCTATTCAAAAGGTAGTCAGGTATGGTATAGAATATTACATATCAGCGGAAGGTAGAGACTTAGATGAAAATGAATCTCAGTATAACGATATCGCTAGTGAGGAGTTCAAAGCCCCTAAAGAGAAGGTCAAAAATACTGAACAGCCATCTTTGAAAAATGACGCATTCAATAATGATTCGAACACTATTGCAGTTTCTACAAGAATCTATCAAAGTTTTAATCCGCTTTTAAATTCTGGAAGAAATGAGGCTTCCAATAAAATATATGGGGAAAATCACTCGCTTGATGTAAATATGTCAACAAGGCATTACACCGTAACCACACCTAAAGGGCACTTGAAAATGAATACTAAGAAAAAAGATGACGTAACAGAAAGAGGGACATCAGTAAAGGGGAATTTTCATGGCATATTCATGTTAATACGAAAAGCTAATATCAAAGCTACGGAATCTTTTGTACAAAATATAACTGCAACAAACTCTATCATAACTTCGACCACGGCGCAAGTAAAAGAGGATAGGAAGAAAAAAGATAAAGTTTCAGAAAATTGGCCATCCACAGATGTAAGCATTGAAGACAGACTTAAATTAATTCGAAAAGCTAATTTCAACGAGCAAGCTTTAAAGTTATTCTCACCAAATATAACAACGGCACATTCTACCATAAGCACATCTATATGGAATGCAAAAACAAATACGAACAAAGAAGATTACATCACAGAGAGTTGGACATTAGCAGAGAGAAACTTTAATGGCACATTTAATTTGATACGAAAAAATAATATCAACGATCAAACTGTAAAAGCAATGTTACCAAATGTAACTAGTATCCAATCTACCGTAACGACATCTACAGGGCCTGGGAAAATGAATGTAACACAAAAAGATAATGTAACAGAAAGTTGGCCATCCACAGATGTAAGCATTGACGACAGGCTAATATTAATTCGAAAAGCTAATTTCGACGAGCAATCTTTAAAATTATTCTTACCAAATACAACAACGGCACATTCTACCATGACCGCATCTATATGGAATGCGAAAACAAACACGAACAAAGAAGATTACATCACAGGGAGTAGGGCATTAGCAGAGAGAAACTTTAATGGCACATTTAAATTGATACGAAAAAATAATATCAACGAGCAAACTGTAAAAGCAATTTTACCAAATGTAACAAGTACGCAATCTACCGTAACGACATCTACAGGGCTTGAGAAAATGATTGTAACAACAAAAGATAATATAACAGAAAGTTGGCCGTCCACAGATGTAAGCATTGACGACAGACTTATATTAATTCGAAAAGCTAATTTCGACGAGCAAGCTTTAAAGTTATTCGTAACAAATTTAACAACGCCACGTTCTACCATAAGCACATCTATATGGAATGCAAAAACAAATACGATCAAAGAAGATTACATCACAGAGAGTTGGCCATTAACCGAGAGAAACTTTAATGGCACATTTAATTTGGTACAAAAAAATAATATCACCGATCAAACTGCAAAATCAATGTTGCCAAATGTAACTAGTACGCAATCTACCGTAACGACATCTACAAGGCCTGAGAAAATGATTGTAACAACAAAAGATAATATAACAGAAAGTTGGCCATCCACAGATGCAAGCATTGAAGACAGACTTAAATTATTTCAAAAAGCTGATTTCAACGAGCAAGCTTTAAAGTTATTCTCACCAAATATAACAACGGCACATTCCACCATAAACACATCTATATGGAATGCGAAAACAAATACGAACAAAGAAGATTACATCACAGAGAGTTGGACAATAGCTGAGAGAAACTTTAATGGCATATTTAATTTGATACGAAAAAATAACATCAACGAGCAAACTGTAAAATCAATGTTACCAAATGTAATTAGTACGCAATCTACCACCGTAACGATATCTTCAGGGCCTGGGAAAATGAATGTAACAAAAAAAGATAATGTAACAGAAAGTTGGCCAGAATCAGATAGAAACTTCAATGGTATCTTAAAATTGATACGAATTGCTGATTCTAATGACTCAAACTTAAATTCTTTCTTGCCAAATATAACTACAGCACATTCTACTGAAATCTCATTTAAAGAACACATGAAAATGAATGCGAAGGAAGGAGATAAATATACAGAGGGCTGGCTATCAGCAGATGGAAACATTGAAGGCTTACTTGAAACTATAGAAAAAGCTAATTTGAACGAATCAGCAGTAAAGAAATTTTCCCCAAAAGGAAAAGATATACCAATAAATAATTTGGACAATGTATTTAACTTAGAAAAAGATAGTGATTTGTTAGTTTCGTCAAAACTTAAACCAAGACCCACATCAAAGCACTTTAATAACGCGTCACAGATTAAATCTATAGCCCCTAATATCTCCAAAAACCAGTCAGGGCGAAATTACTTTGGAATGTTAAATCATACTGATAATTTGTTTCTGGATGACATTAGTCAGCTTTATGACGAGGACGAGGCTGGGGTTGAAACAGATAACTGTTCAAGGAAAACGTTGAATTCGAATGAATCCTGTTTAAGTCTACTCTTTAAAAACAGTTTAATCTATAACTCTCTTAAGGAAAAGACATTCAAAAGTGTTTTGTTGTGGACAAAAGAACCTAAATTATCTGGAAAAAAGATTGGAAGCTCCAAAGAAATAGAAACTGAAAAAGCAGTGAACAGAAAAATTTTTTCAAATAAGTTGTTCTCTTATGAAAGATTTAAAGAAAAGTTCGCCGGAAACGGTTTGCAGTGGACAAAAGAACTTGAAGTTGTAACTAAAAACACCGACATTGTGAAAGACATAAAAATGAAAAAAATAGTCAGTAAACCGGATTTTTTTAGAGAAAAATACGAAAAATTCAAAAATAAGTTCGCCAAAAACAACTCGGGGGAGACAAAAGAACCTGGAATATTTATTAAACAGATAGGCAGTATTGAAGAGATCAGATCCGCAAAAGAATTAGATAAGCCAGATTTCCCAAACAAGTTATTCTCCTATGAAGGCAATAATGAGAAAAGCGTAGAATACAACAATGAGCCTTTAGGAAGGCTTAATGAAACACCTGATATTAATATAAAACACAATTTCTCAACATCTTCTACCACATTTACAGCTGAGGATAATACAATAAGTAAGATAATAAGAAATAAAAATGAACTACAAGGCAATCTTTGGGTCGATATCATTGATAACTTGAAAAAGTTCGAACAGAAAGAAAATTTTCAGAAGGAAGAACTTGGAAATAATGAAACGGAGCTGGAAAAAGAAACGAAAGAGTATGATAGGAATGCTCATAGCAAGAACAACAAATCCATTTTATTATCGCTTTTGAAGGACACTTATTCTATAAAAAGTGACACACAAATGAACACAGCAAACAATGTAAAAAATGTTAGTAATCAACAAAGTACAAACTGGAATGAAATTATAAATTACTTGCAAGAATTTGAAAAACAAGATAATAAGGTTGAAACTGAAAACACTTTGAAAAAGTCTGAAAAACAAAGTACTAATTGGAATACAATTCTAAATAATTTGCTAGAGTTGGAAAAGCAAAATACAAATTGGAATGAAATTGAAAATATTCCACAAAAGGTTGAAAAACGAACAAAGTCTTCCTATAATCACAAAGCTAGTCCAAACAGCGAAAGTGTTGACGTAAGTAAAATGCAATCATTCAATTTCCATGCAGAGTCATCGAGATCAACAATTAGTGACAAATGGCGGGAAACAGAGCCAAATGTGATTACAAAGAAAAAAGTTGAGAAGAAAGAAATGAGAGTGGACATTAGCAAGAAAAATGTATTGGACCTTCGTGAAAACTCATTTTCCTTGAATAGTGAAAATAAAATTCCTTTAGAGCAGCTAGACGTTAAAGAGAATGAAATCATTTGGAATCCACCGAGAAAAATCATTCATAATCCATCAAATTTCAAAGATCAGTCTCGTAAATACAGAATCAATCCCGTAAATAAAAAAAATTATAGTACAGGAAAACGTACTACGCTATCTGATGATTCTAAAGAACTAGATGTGTTAATTGATTCCGAAGAACTGGATGTGTCACCTGATTCAGAGGAATTGGATGTGACACCTGATTTGGAGGAATTGGATGTGTCACCTGATTCCAACGAATTAAATGTGCTGCCAAATTCCAATGAGTTGGATACTTCATCCGACTTTGAGCAACTGGATGCATCATCTGATTTCGAAAAACAAGAAGCTATAGGAACCATTTTCAAAGAACTACATAAAGAACGAGGAAACAATAATTATTCGTCTTCTGGTATATTCTCCATGAATGAGAAATTAAATAAACAGCAAGGAACTGGCGATAGATGGTTAGGTAAAACGATTGCAATATTCCCTGTAAATAATATAAATTTAAAGAAAATGGATGCGCCATCTATTTCTGAGGAATTGGATGTGACACTTGATTCTGGGGAATTGGGTGTGCCACCTGATTCTGGGAAATTGGTTGTGGCACCTGATTCCAAAGAATTAAATGTGCCAGGAACTTTTTTTGCACAATCAAATTTTAAACACGAAACTATGGACGATACAAAATCATATTTTACCGACGTAAACAAAAAGAAAACAGTTTTTAAATGGAATAAATTCAAAAAAATAACGGAAACACCATTTATCGGATCAACAACAAGCATTATTTTTCAATCGGAGAAAAATAAAATAAATAAAAGCGAATTCAAAGACATATTTAATATAATTAAAAACTACGAGGCAGGTTACAAATCATTTTCTTAAAAGTGATATGAAGAATTCTTTAAATATAAAAGATGCAAATTTAATGAAAAATAGAATAAAACCGATTACAATAGGCGATAAAATTTCGCAAACTAATGTATCTTTCAGTAAGCATAATACATAGCTGCCCACTCTACTGGATTTTCCAGTAGATTACTGGATTTTGCCAGTTTCTCCTGATCTACTGATTTAATCAAAATTCTCCTGGTATTTGAACATTTTTAAAAATTTTCTAAAATTGAGTAAGTTTTCTAGAGAAATCCATATGGAAATAGAATTTTTGCACGGATTATTACTAGTTTGAATATTGAGTATGCATATTACTAATACATAAAGATGCAAGGCCTCATTTATAAAAATCAGTTTAAAACTTTTTTGTTCTAAAATTTTAAGTTTACTTTTATTCAGGAGTACCTTTTTCAATTATTTAAAAATCGATTAACTATCTTTGATGAATTAAATGCGTATTACTATTCAAAAATATGAGTAAACACAATGTGTAACATTTCAAGTTCATTTAATATTAATCATGACAAGAAAATATCGCAGTTTTTCTCCGTTTTGATGACTATAAAAATACCTAAAATTCCCCATGTGTGAAATATTTTATAACTTTTGCAACAATTATAATGAAATATATTATTTTGTAAAATCTACTGAAATTTTTCCCTTCTATGTTGGCAGCTATGATAATAATAGGATAAACTCATATCCGTATATGGTACTTTGAGCACGGATCTCTTAAGAGACCATAAATCTACTCCTTTAGACAAGACTGTTTGATATGATCAAAGAGAGGGCAATCTTAAAAAGGAGAAAAATGATTCGGATTTGAATATTCTTTTAGGAACTTCTCAAAAATAAGAAGAAATAACAGACCATTTTAGTATGATAGATGTATATATTTTAGACTAAGAAATAGAACACTTGAATTCAATAAAATCTCTATTAACTACGGATTTATAACTAAAAGCTAGAACTATGGGTGAAGAATTACCTATTTCAGGTGGAATCAAAATAATGGAATCTTAATATAAATAATTCCAGCGTAAAATCTACTTAGTACGAAAAAAAATTTTTTTCCCCAATGCCCACCTGTGTTAACATTGTGAAAATTACCGTATACTATGAGTTTTTTTGTTCCGTAAGATGCCCCGGCAAAAATGAACTTAACGATCAAAAGTACAGACACTCAGGTTACCGGTACTTTTTACCGTAATTTGATCCGAAATATTTGCAAAGGTATATAATTCTATATAAAAAAGTCCTTGTTTCATGCCTCAAAACAAAACAAAACTGATTCATCGCATAAATTTTTTGGTAAAAAGTCATCAAGCCCTCCTGTGAATTCTCTGCAATCTCGCTTAGTGCATTTTAATTTTCGAAATTAATTCTTATGATGAAGTAAGATTTTGGTCTAATAAATTTCAATATTGTATGAAATATTTTTTGTCTTTTTTTATTTAAAATTAACTATTGACTAATCCAAATTTAGAAGAATCCTCTTTAGATCACGGTTACGAAATGAGTCGAATAAATTTATAATTATGGGAAAGTCTCATAAAACAAGAAGACTAAATTAAAATATAATTAGATATAAACATTTAAAAATATTAAACATTAATTTTGAGATGGTTTTGTTTAATCCTTTCTAAGGCCGTGGTAAGTATACTTACCATCAATTTTTAAAGCCCATTGCGAACTTTTTTACCACTTTCAATTCAGGTTTCCATTCATTAATAACTTCAGCTTTCTTGAAGTGCGCTTGAATAAAATTGGTAACCATTTGATAGTTTAAGAAAACTTATAAAAGTTATAAAATACATAATTCCTTTTGAAGTTTGTAGTATTTATAAAATTTATATTATAAATAACGAAAAATAAAAGTCAATAAGTTCCTAATAGGTCGAGGAAAATATACTTACCACCAAAAAAAAAGAAATGGCATTAAATTTTAGATTCATTTCTTATAAGCTAAATGAGTTCTTTTTTTCTTATATCAATTACTATTCTTACATCAATTTCAATTCCAAAAATACTTTAATTTACCTTTACTGGAAATAAATGGCCTATTAAAGGGTTAATGCTTAAACTTGCTCATTTTTCAAAATGCATGTTTCATTTTAAACTATTTTACGTTTTTCTCTTTATTTAAGACAGTATTAAGAAAGTATTTAAAAAAATTTTTTTCAATATTAAGAAAATTATTCCTTTTTTCTTAGCTTCCAATGTTTTTTTCATATTATAAAAATTTTTTTTTTGACATTTAACATTCCTAATTTAAACATTTTTAAAACATTTTATAACATGTAACCTTAATTTTAATAATTAAATAACATAAATTCATATTGTTTTAATCAAATTACTGAAGTTTAAAAAATTTATTATCATAAGGTGCACAGCGGATTTTTCAACTCCAGTTGAAGATCCGCTTCATGAAGTACAAGAATGACGTCAGACCCTTAAAAAACCCTTTTAAATAGAACATAAATCTGACGTTTTTTTTAACACTTTTCATTGCTGAAAGTTATCACTTGGTATAAAAAACTAAGTTAATGAAAAGCACATAAATTTGCTGATAGAAAATTGTTATAAGGCATTTCATATTGATAAAATAATTGAATTGTTGCTTTTTTTTTTACTTTGTTATAAAGGTATAAAAATTGAGCTAATGAAAGGCATATAAATTTGGTGATAAAAAATTATTTTAAGGTATTTCATCTTCATAAAATAATTGAATTGTTGCTTTTTCTCTTTGGAGAATATTATATTGTGAATTATGGAGAAATGAATGGTCTTTTTGTAAAGTCATGATGCAAAAATTAGCACCAATTTTCATATGTAATTTCACTTAATATTCAAATTTATATGTAATCTAGTTTTAACCTTTTGTTTTTATAGCATACCAAATTATGAATAAATTATGTTTATCTAATGCCATGATTCAAAAATAAGTAATCTTTGTATTTTTGATTACATATATTGTATTGTTTGTATAAAATTTTTGGTACTTGAGTTATGTTTGTATTATAACAGCCTTTGTTAAAAAATGGAAATGTACTGTGTTGTACTGTTTGTGTAATAACAAATTTATTATTGTAATTTCATTTCTTAGATGAGAAAAGTACAGCATTTTTTTTTTTTTTTTTACTTAGGTTTCACTACTGAGCTCAAGATTTATTTCAAATAAAATCAAGATTCATTTAAAATAAAATCAAGATTCATTTCAAAAAATCGTTAAAATTGTTCAATCAAAATAAATGATTAAGTGTTAAAAATAATTTGTCTATAAAATAACGCTTAATTATTTAAACACTTATTATGCATTAAAGAATGAACGGAATTCAAAACTCATTGTTATATCAAATAAAAAATAAATGGAATAAAATACTTATAGTTAAACAATTAAAAGAATTCAACACTTAATGTTATTATTAAATGATAAATAGGATTAAATACATATTGTTGATCAACGAATAGAATTCAACACTAAATGTTATGTGAATTGATAAATGGGATTAAACACTTACTATTGAACAATAAAAAGATTTCAACACTTATTGTTACTATCAAATGATAAATAATTTTAAATATTTATGGATGAATAATGAACAGAATTCACCATATGTAGTTTTTATTAAATGATAAATGGGATTAAATACTTATTGTTGAACAATGAATAGAATTCAACATTTATTGTTATTATTAAATGATGAAGGGGATTAAATACATACTGTTGATTTATGAATAGAATTCAACACTTAACATTATTATGAAGAGATAAATGGGATTAAATTTTTATTTCTCAGCAAATAGAAAGGTTTCATGACTTTTTGTTGTTATTAAATGATAAATAGTATTAAATATTTATGGATGAACAATGAACAGAATTCACCATATGTTGTAATTATTAAATGATAAATGGGATTAAATACCTATTGTTGAACAATGTATAGAATCCAACATTTAATGTTATTATTAAATAATAAACGTGATTAAATACTTATTGAAAAATGAATAGAATTCAATTCTTATAGTTATTATTAAATGATAAATGGAATTGAACACTTATTATTCAATAATGAATGAACTCATTACTATTATTAAACAATAAAAGGAATTCACTTATTATTAAATAGTATATGGAATTCAACATTCAATATTGAATAATGAATAGGTTTCAAAAATATTGTTAAATAGTAATTGACATTCACTATTTAATATTAAATAATAAGAAAAATTCAGTATTTGCTATTAAATAAAAAATGAGAATTTAACATTTACTGTTAAATAATAATCATGATTCAATATCATTGCATAATAAATGGTATTCAACGCTTATTATTAAATAATAAACCAGTTCCTAAGTTGTTGAATATGTAAATAATTAGTGAAGAGCTGTAAATTATTTTAAAAATTGTGACTTGTGCCTAATATGGCTACTGAAAATTTGTTCCCTTAACCTGAGGTGAGTTTAAGCCACCATCTTGAATTTATCGTGATCAAAAAGGGGGATTCAAACATTGCTATCTAGGCAAAGTGTTGTTTCGTGTCTATTTTATTTATTTATTTATTACGATGTCGATAAGGTATAATAATTCAAAAGTTAAAGTTTTTATGTATAAAAAGTCCAGTTAAGTGGTATTAATGTAAATAAATAAAATATTATATCTTATGTACTATTTTACGCTCAATTGAATGAGACTAAAACCACGTCCAAGTGACTAGAAGTTCAAGAATGATGAAAGTTTAAATTATACCAATTTATGCATAAAACATTTAACTTCAAAACTACTTTTCTTATCGACTTATATTTGTCTTTATTGAATTCAGCGTAAAAAAATACATTAAAAATAATATGTCCCTTTTCCAGATAGCGATATCAGACGCATAAATAAATAATTACAAAAATAGTATTTTTTATACATAGAACTTTTATAATTCTTATTACTTCTAAGCCATAATCCTTATCAGCTGGGTTTTAGACACAATATCTCAATTAGTTTAAAAATTCATAGGATCCAATACTTATTTCGTTAGTTTGCACATCCATAAATACCAGAGCTATTGATTGGTATAAGTGCAAAACTGTACTTTTTACACGTAAGACTTCAGGTTATCTAGACCTAAAGTTCTATTGATTTTGTTTTGATTTCATTCGAGTCAGGAAGAAGAAATACGTTACTAGTCAAGATAAGAAATAGGTTACTTTATAGGGTTCTTGTCAACAATAAAAGTTTAAAATAAAAAGATTTTGAAAGAGTGCCCTTTAAGCAATCAATTATTTAAAAAAAATTTGTTCTTTGATAAGATATGGTTTTTCAATGAGACGAGACCCAACGAGTCGATTTTGGAACCACTCAGCAGACAGTTTGTTGATACGTCTGATATGAATGTTAAAAATTTAAAATAGAAGATTAGAAAACTATTCAGAATATGTGTCATTCGAATAATAAATTATTTAAGAAATTGAGTTCTTTTATTCACATTTATACGTTTCTTTAATAGATATCAATAATTGGGAATAATTTAATAAATGGACAATAATATGTCAATAATTGGGATCACTCAGAAAGTTTTCTGATATGCTTTACGCCTTATACTAATACAAATAGTTTAAAATCAAAAATTAGAAAACGCTTTTTTGTAAATGGGCTATTCAAACAATCAATGATTTAAGAAATTGTGTTTCTTAATTCATATATGTAATTTTTCTTAATAAAATAAAACAAGTGAAGTAAATTTTGGTACCAACAAGAAAGCTTCTTAATATATCTTATACCTATATTAAAAGTTTAAAATGGAAAACAATTCTAAAAATGTGCCATTCAAACAATCAATGATTTAAGAAAATGTGTTCCTTTATTCATATACAGAATTTTTCTTAATAAAATGAGACGCATCAAGTCAATTTTGGTATCAACCAGAAAGCTTCTTGATATATCTTATACCTATATTTAAAGTTTAAAATAGAAAACAATTCAAAAAATGCGCCATTTTAATAATCAATGATTTAAGAAAATGTGTTCTTTTATTCAAATACAGAATTTTTCTTAATAAAATAAGAAACATGAAGTCAATTTTGGTACCAACCAGAAAGCTTCTTGATATATTTAATACCTATATTTAAAGTTTAAAATAGAAAACAATTCTAAAAATGCGACATTTAAACAATCAATGATTTAAGAAAATGTGTTCCTTAATTCATATACATAATTTTTCTTTACAAAATAAGACACATGAAGTCAATTTTGGTACCAACCAGAAAGCTTCTTGATATATCTTTTATCCATATTTAAAGTTTAAAATAGAAAACAATTCTAAAAATGCGCCATTCAAACAATCAATGATTTAAGAAATTGTGTTTTTTAATTCATATACATAATTTTTCTTAATAAAATGAGACACACGAAGTTGATTTTGGTATCGGCCAGAAAGCTTCTTGATATCTCTTATACCCATATTTAAAGTTTAAAATAGAAAACAATTTAAAAAATGCGCCATTTAAACAATCAATATGATTTAAGAAAATGTGTTCCTTAATTCATATACATAATTTTTCTTAATAAAATAAGACACACGAAGTTAATTTTGGTATCAGCCAGAAAGCTTCTTGATATATCTTATACCCATATTTAAAGTTTAAAATAGAAAACAATTCAAAAAATGCGCCATTTAAACAATCAATGATTTAAGAAAATTTGTTCCTTAATTCATAAACATAATATTTCTTTATAAAATAAGACACATGAAGTCAATTTTGTTACCAACCAGAAAGCTTCTTGATATTTCTTATACCTATATTTAAAGTTTAAAGTAAAAAATTCGAAAACAATTCTGAAAATGCTCCATTTAAACAATCAATGATTTAAGAAATTGTGTTTCTTAATTCATATACATAATTTTTCTTAATAAAATGTGGTACCAACCAGAAAGTTTGATATGTCTTATACCTGTAACATAAGTTTAAAAAAGGAAATAGGAAACGATTCGTTAAATGCGCCATGTAAAAAATAAATTATTTAAAAAAAATTGTTCACTTCACATTTTTTTTACGCTTATTAATAGTACACATTTTTCAAGACGAATAAACTTTCGGCTGACATATGGTTGAGCGGAAACAATTTATAGATTGTGTAAATTTTGAAAACTAATTTTATCATGCATCTTCACAAAATATGAACGCAATAAATTTTACGATACTTTAGCATTATAAAACAACACTTTAAAACTAAAAAGTCCCTATTAGCTATTTTTCTTTAAATTAAAAAAAGATACTTTTCCTTAACAATTGAATCATGCTTTGGCACAGAAAGTTTAAAGCCACCTGTTTACTAGACATCAAAGTAACAAAAAATTTAACTCTTTCAGTGCCAAGAGTAAAAGTGACGTAAATCTGACTCATTCTCGGAAGTAAAGAAAAATTTTGGAGAAAGAGGGAGAAAATGTAGAAAAAAAGAAGCAACAGTTACTTTAAAATAGCTGTAGTTCTTTTCGGTAAGAAGAAATAGCTTCTTGGCCATGAGTAATGACTAAGAACTCTATTTTAAGTTAGCTGAATTGTTTCTTTTTGTCATTATAAGGCTATTCCTTCTAGATACTAAAATAGTTAAAAATTAAAATAATATAAAAGAATAAATCAAAAGAAGTCCAGCCTAAAAAAAATAAATTTAAACTTTATTTATTCTTAAGGTTTATCATTATAAGACTAGTTACGATTTCTGCTCACGGCTCGCATCGACTACAGTGCTGACGTAAAATGTCCTCAGCGGTAGTCGGAACACGGGTTAGAATCCTCTTGTCATAAGGCTAACCACGGGATGTTTTTCTCCTGATATAACGCTAATGAGGATAATTTCCATCAAAAATCTATCAACGAAGGCGAGTTTGTCCCAATGTTGAGCTAAAAAGGCCGGGATAGCCTGGTTGGTAGGGCACTGGGCCCATGTCTAAGAGGTCGTGGGTTTGATCTCGCCGGCCGAAGACTTCCCGTGTAGAAAATGGTGGCTGATGTACGTTAAATCTGTCGGATCATAAAGTCCTCCTTGTTCCAATAACAAATCAAACCTCTGGGGGTACTGATCCAGGAGTTTCCTTGTCTTCTGGATTGGTCCAAAATTACAAGGCTACGAAGTTAAACATTAGTAGTCGTAAACTCAGAATTGAGTCGGCTGTTCAACGGCGGTTATAAAATAAAATATAAAATGTTGAGCTAAAAGTTCCCTTATCTTATGAGTTGGGTTCAAAATTACAATGCTTAACCCAAAAATGGGTTGGCCGGTTATAAAGTATAAAAATAAAATAAGCTTCAATTATCTCAGAGTTCCGTGAGATCAGGGTAGACATAGTTCAGATCAGTGGGAAATGCGCCTTTTTATACCTACAGTCTCAGAAAAATTGGAACGTTAAGCTATAATATCGGTACTTTGAACCATAATAGGGTGCATATGTGCTGCAAATTTAATGAAGTGTTTCGTGGAACCATGTCTTAAGATGAACCATGGTATAGTATCCTCAAGTTTTAAGAAATAAGAAAATATAGTTCAACTTATATGACATATTAAGGTTGATGCAAATTTGAATGGTTATAAGGTTCGATAAACTTGGGCATATGCAGTCTATTCCATAAGAATTAAGAATTATGTAATTTTTTATGTATGTCATTTTTTCCATAAATATAAATTCTTTAACAAGAAACAAAAAAATATTTTAAAATCAACAATAAGTTACTATCCTTAAAGAATCTAGACTAATAGGTTATATTGAAATTTAATTTGCAAAATTATATTTCTCTCATTATAAATAGATGTGTTTTTTTTTAATTGAAGAGTACAAAACTGGCATAAGATATGTATCTTTTACGATTTCTAACGACACAATAAACAGAAAAGTAGAACGATATGCTTCAGAAAGAACAAGCTTTCCTTCATCAGGTAGTTAAAAACGACAATGAGAAAAAAATGTATGGTAAAGGAAAAAACAGAGGAATTCAATCGACGCAGAGTTGAAGAAATAAATCTCTTCTCATTTCTCCATCTACCCCTTATTTTTGTCATTTCTCTGTTTTTAATTCGCTTTTTGTACATTTTTTCTCTCTTAAATTCTTCAATTAAAAATTATTTGAATAACCTTTATTTGAAAAATTATTTGTATAACTGTTCAAAACACAAAAAGTCAAAAATTCAATAATTGTTCCAAAATTGAACTATATACTGAATAGAATACTTTTAGAGAAAATTGTCACCCAAAGAACAACTGTCAATTCCACAAATGTCACGTATTTCAAGAATACTATCTTCGATATGGATTATACATTTGTTCGAGGAGATGTCAGATATTACTATCGTGACACATCGTCTGAAAATATCAACATTTTTGGACATTTTTCCAATATTCTTTTCTCATTGTTGTTACATTGATAAATATTTCCGTTACCAAATTGAAATTCGTCAATTCGAATCATTTGTCAATTTTACTTCTTGCATATTTCTCCATATCTGAGGAACTATTTAAACGAATCAGAAAATGGACAAACTCAAAATTCATTTTTAAGAAAAAAAAGACGCTGCACAAAAAGCACATTTAAAATCCGTGTTCATTTTCTTAAGTACGCGTTTTGAGCTATATCTGTTATTTATAATACGCATTTTGAGCCATGGCTATTTTAAACACGCATTTTGAGCTATGTGTCTATTTTTTTAAATACGGAATTTTATCTCCATTATTTTAAACGCGCATTTTGTGCTATGTCCAGAATCGAACACTTCCACATGATATATTTTATCTGTTATCAACTAAGCAATATTTTAAGCAATTAAGAAATATTTTAGTAGTGTATTTATCCGTTTAAGACTATGTTTACGAATTCTTATCACACGCATGTGCATTCGAATCGGAATATACCCTCTTTAGTTTTTTTTTTACTCGGAAAGTTTCGATTTAGATTCATTACCAGTTAGTGCTACGTACGTTAAAGTTCATTCCCTGCATTCTAAATTGAATAATATATTATAAAAAATAAATCATGCTTGTTAAATGTAAAAGTGTTTACGACATGTTTAAGTATTTTGATGAATTCGACGACATACGCCGAGAGAATAAACTTTCCAAAAAAAAAAATTGGAAAAGTTTTCAAATGTATTTTCTGGGGAGAAAATTCTTTAAAGTTGGCTAGTTTAGCATAGACTGGATTCATAGGCGTAGCAAGCATAAACGAAATTTTTGAGGAGACAAAAAAAAAATTTCAAATTTTGTTTATTATTTATTTTTAGTGTTTAGAATATCAATATCTATATTAAAACTCTAAATGAAATACACAGAGGAACTTTTATAAATGCCTCTAATTTTAAGATAAATTTTCTGTATTCAACGGAGGAGTTATACTAGTATTTTGGCGATAACCAAAAAATTTCGTTGAATATGACGGATTCTGTAGTGTATTCAGAGCATATTGCAAAACCATGGAAAGTCTGAATTTCAGGTTTTATTTTCTTAAAATTAAAAAAAGTTATGGCAAAATAAACGGACCACCCAGAATAACTTTTGATTGAAAGATCGGAACTTCACGTTCGAGGGCGCAACATTAATCTAGAACTCAAGGGGAAGACCTCAAACATGTTAATTAATTAGTGCAGGCGATATTTTAAGTTACGAAATCAAACAAAAAGTTGTCTTTCTCTGAATAAGCATATCGTTTTTTTCTTTTTTTGCGGTATTCGTATTTTTAACCCCCCAATGAAAGGGGTAGACGCAATCTGGAAAATATAGTTCTCTTACTTTGTCAGGAAAAGCGAAAAAAAAAATTTTTCAGCTACTATTTATTATTTTTTAATCTATTATAAGTCGACAAAATTTTGAATTTTAATGTATACAATTTTTTACGTTATTTTGAAGAACGTAATTTTACATGGTAAATATACAAAAATTTAGCAAAATTGGTCGTATATTTCCTGAGAAATCAAATATTAAATATAAGACATTTTTAAAATTCGAATTCTCAGGAGCTGTTCAACTAATTTCGCATAAATTTTGTATTTTCCCATGTAAAATTACATTCTTTAAAATGATGCAAAAAATTTTTTAACTTACAATTCAATATTTTTTCGACTATTACTTAAAAAAATAAAAAATGTTTACGAAAAATAAGTTTTTTCACGGAATTATATTTGGACATGCAAATTTCATAATTAAGTGCAAAAAAATTTCAATTCGCTTAAAATGTTATCAAGATATAGCGAAATATTGAAAAAATAAAATTAATATAAAGGGGTTCTAACTTTGGATCGCTCTTCTGGCCAAAGAATGGGGACCATATTTCCCAGATTGAGACTGGGAGTCAGAGATCCAAATCCATCATAAAAAAAGGTATGTTTATTGAGAAGAAGTACATTTTCGGGTCTGATTTCGCAATTTTAAATAGCGTTTGTTACTAATTAATTTGCACATTTGAGGTCAATCTCTCGAATTATTAAGATTGAGTCCTAGAACGTGAAGGTCCGATTATTAGATCAAAATCAAAGTTATTCAAGATGGTTCGCTTTTCTTTCTTTTTTCTATTATTTTTGCTCATTGCACAATCCTATTTCAAGGAATAATAAACCAAAAATTCTATTCTTCTCGCGTATCTTATCCGTTATTCTATCTTTCTGGGCGCAGTTTTAAAAAAATAATTATAAAAAAAAAAGAAGAAGAAAAAAAATCCATTTTTTTAAGCGAATTTTCTCGATTTTTTAATTCCTCGTTTTTTTTATTTCTAGACTTTTCAAATATTTAAGGAGATATACTTAAATAAATATTACCTGAAAAATAATATAGTTAAGACAGCTAAAATATGGTAATACCTTTAAAAAAAATTCTGGAGTTATGAAAAATTATTGAGGGGGGACGTACCCCCGTGTGCCCCTTCGACGCTACGCTTATGACTGGGTTAGATCAATCGGTAAAATTCATTCAGTAGCAAAAATTATTTTTATCATAATAATTTTATACGAATTTTTTTTTCAACCTCTTCTTTCACACAACCTTCACCTTGGCAACAAAGTAAGAAATCTGGAAGGATTCATTCTTCCAGAATGTTGGAAAGAAACACATTTCCGCTGATTTAGAAGGCAATAAAGTCGCTGCTTTTTATGTCAGACGCTTGATGTACTATTCTAAAGTTGCTTATATGTTTTCCATGTTTTAGCAAGTCCTTGAACGAGATATTTTTTGAGGTATGTCTATTTCTTTTTTCTTTTCAAAGATTTATCTTTCCCATTTCTTTCGCCATTGGGAACGGATCCAGGCTGTAAATGTTACCATGTTCGGATTGTTTTCTTCTTTTTTTTTAACAGAAAAACTGAAAATTTGATTCCTATTTTACGTGAATAATTGACAGAATTAATTATTCGAAATGTTCGGAGATTTAAAATTGAATAAACGAGGGTTAAAATAATGATGAAATTGATAAAAATGATGATTGATCAAAAATTGAATGGGAGTAATTTTAAAATGATGAAATGAAGATAAAAATGATTATGATAAAATGATGAAATGAAGATAAAAATGATTATAATAAAATGATGAGTTGACGATAAAAATGATTATGATAAAATGACAATAAAAATGATTCCGATAAAATGATGATTGATCAAAAATTGAATGGGAGTAATTTTAAAATGATGAAATGAAGATAAAAATGATTAGAATAAAATGAGGAGATAACAATAAAAATGATTATGATTAAATGACGATAAAAATGATTTCCATAAAATGATGATAAAATTGATTGAAATGATGAATAATTGAAAACTGGATGATGAAATGATGATACAATTGATTAAAATGCTCATTTTATTGAAAATAATTTCTTTTAACAAGTCAAAAAACGTGAAATGATAAATTAAATACAATTGATATTTAAAAAAAAATTTATGGTATTATTTAAAGTGATTATTAAAAAGTAATTACTTAAAGTAATTAATTATTTAAAATATGACTATTTAAAATATAATTATTTAAAACATAATGGTATTATTTAAAATAATAACTGTATATTTCTAGTTTTTGTGAGGAAAAAAAATATTCCTTATTTACACCAATAATAATATTATTAATTAATTATTACGAAGTATAAAAAGAAAATTTATTTTTCTTTCAATAATTTCACGAAAATGATTTCAGCCCAAGTAATAAATTCTAAATAAAATTATTATAATTTCTAAATTGTTTTCAATAAATAAAAAATTTATTTTATTTTTGCTATTTGGAAAAATAGCTTTACTATACATAAACATTTTCATTTCTATTTATGAAACTAGATGGCGTTAGGTGCTGTAGGTCTCAGAAAGTTTCATTATAGACCCAGTTTTTCTCTTGAATATTGTTGTTGAAGATCTAAGATTAATTTTCGTATATTAGTCTAGCAAAACGTTTAATAACATCAATCTAAAAGTTAAATATTTTCTTTAAGAGACGAGGGAAAAAATAGCTGACCTAAATGCAAGCATTAATTATAAAAAGTCAACTTATAAAATCTATTTCATTTAAATTTTTATAACAATAAATGTTATTATAACATTAATAATATATTATTATATTATTAAGAAATGCTTGTTTTACAAATGTAACTTTCACTGCTGCATTTCTATGAAATTAAATAACTTAAAAAATATAAAGTTAATTCTTTTTTTTCAAATTTAACTTTTGTAACAGCATTTCTTCAATATCAATTAACGGGAAATATATTTAGCCATATTTGCTTCTCAGATTTAACTTTTATAGCTAAATTTCTTTAATATTATATGCCTGGAAGTATATTATCTAGAAATATTTGTTTTATAATTTTAACTCTTTTGGTTGCATTTCTTCAATATCAAATAACTGGGTATATATTTAGATATATTTGCTTTGCAAGTTTAACTTTTATGACTGCATTTCTTCAATATTATATACTTTGAAGTATATTATTTAGAAATATTTGCTTTAAAAATTTAATTATTATGGATGCATTTCTTCAATATCAAGTACCTGGAAATATATTTAGACATATTTGTTTTTCAAATTTAATTTTTATGGCTGATTTTCTTAAATATTATATACCTGGAAATATAGAAATACTTGTTTTATGGCAGCATTTCTTAAATACTAAATATCCGGAAATATATTATTTAGAAATATTTATTTTGAAAATTAAACTTTTAAATCTTCATTTCTTTATATTTTCAAAATTAATGCTCGCAAAAATAATTTAGCTTGTACTTTACCTTCAAACATATTATTTTCTGTAATTAAAAAGACATCCAAGAGGACAAAAAACTTTGAACTTAATTTTTATTTTTATTGCATTATTAGGACAGGACTTATTATTAAACCTGTTTNAATAAAATGATCAAATGAAGATAAAAATGATTAGGATAAAATGATGAAATGGCGATAAAAATGATGAAATGACGATAAAAATGATTATGATAAAATGAAGATAAAATTAATTGAAATAATCAATAATTGAAAACTGGATGATGAAATGATGATACAATTGATTAAAATGCTCATTTTATTGAAAATAATTTCTTTTTACAAGTCAAAGAAAATTAACGTGAAATAATAAACTAAATACAATTTATGTTTTAAAAAAATTGCATAGTATTATTTAAAATTGAATTATTTAAAATGTAATTATTTAAAACATAGTTGTATTATTTAAAATAATAATTGTATATTTCTAGTTTTTGTGAGGAAAAAAAATATCCTTATTTACATCAACATTATTATTAATTAATTATTAAGAAGTATAAAAAGAAAATTTATTTTCCTTTCAACAATTTCACGAAAATGATTTCAGCCAATGTAATAAATTCTAAATAAAATTATTTTTATTTCTAAATTGTTTTCAATAAAATAAAAAAAAATGTTTTATTTTCGCTATTTGGAAAAATAGCTTTACCATACATAAACATTTTCATTTCTATTTATGAAACTAGATGGCGGTAAGTGTTGTAAGTTTCAGAATCTTTCATTATAGACTCAGTTTTTCTCTTGAATATTGTTGTTGAAGGTCTAAGATTATTTTTCGGATATTAGTCTAATGTGTATTAAAAATAACATCAATCTAAAAGTTAAATATTTTCTTTAAGAGACGCGGCAAAAAATAGTAGACCTAAATGGAAACATTAATTATAAAAAGTTATCATGTATTAATTTTAAAAATTTAATTAATGAAATATATAATTAATATAAAATTAACATATTATTAAGATTAATTAAATATTAATTTTTTCACCAATTGCTTACTTAAGGTCGAATTATACTCGTTTAGCATAATAACCTATCAAATTTGTTTCCAATATGTTCAAAAATCTTGAAGTCAATGTATCTTAAACTTTTTATCAAATGTTTAAAACTATTTATTATTATATAAAAAAGGTCAACTTATGAAATATATTTCATTTAAATTATTATAACAATAAATGTTATTATAACATTAATAATATATTATTATATTGTTTAGAAATACTTGTTTCATTGTAACTTTCATAGTTGTATTTCTATAAAATTAAATAACTTGAAAAATATAAAGTTAATTTTTTTTCTTTTCGAATTTAACTTTTGTAACAGCATTTCTTCAATATCAAATAATGGGAAAGATATTTAGCCATATTTGCTTCTCAGATTTAACTTTTATAGCTAAATTTCCTTAATATTATGAGCCTGGAAGTATATTATCTAGAAATATTTGTTTTATAAATTCAACTCTTTTGGCTGCATTTCTTCAATATCAAATAACTGGATATATATTTGATTTGCAAATTTAACTTTTATGACTGCATTTCTTCAATATTATATAGTTTGAAGTATATTATTTAGAAATAGTTGCTTTAAAAATTTAATTTTTATGGATGCATTTCTTCAATATCAAGTATCTGGAAATATATTTAGACATATTTGCTTGGCAAATTTAATTTTTATGGCTGATTTTCTTAAATATTATATACCTGGAAATATAGAAATACTTGTTTTATGGCAGCATTTCTTAAATACTAAATATCCGGAAATATATTATTTAGAAATATTTATTTTGAAAATTAAACTTTTAAATCTTCATTTCTTTATATTTTCAAAATTAATGCTCGCAAAAATAATTTAGCTTGTACTTTACCTTCAAACATATTATTTTCTGTAATTAAAAAGACATCCAAGAGGACAAAAAACTTTGAACTTAATTTTTAATTTTATTGCATTATTAGGACAGGACTTATTATTAAACCTGTTTTGGTCTAAGAGATCCATGTAATCTATATCTTTCATTCCATTTTGACATTAAAATTAAAGTGTTGTGATTGCATTGTACCCAAGAGAAAGCTGGTAGTTTTTCCTGCATGCACCGTTTTCTCACAGAATTATGGCACAGGAGAAGAGAAACTCGTTTGCATTGCAGAGAAACCATATATCAGCTTGCAGAGCTAAAAAGCTTTTTCCCCCTTTGTTGTGCGTTACACATGTGTAATAATTAGTAAAGAAAGTTTGCAAAAATACTAATGGCAAGCATTTGTTTAAAAATGTTGGAAAATTTATTCACGAAAACTAACTCGATCTCATTACATTTGTGCGACTAAGTTTTTTTTTCTTTTCTTAAACAAGTGACCAAAAATAATATAAGTTCTTCTAATCTAATTGGGAGCCTATGTGTCTTCTTTATAAGACCAGAACTTTTTGTACTAAGAATCTGAAATACAAATAGCGAAGGCGAGAGATAATTCTAATCCCTAATCTTAAAACTTGTTGAAATTTTTTCTACCGTTTATTCGGGTGGCATGAAATATGAATTTCCACCCCTGCTTGCTACGCTCGTCGACTCCAAGGGATTGCAAAATCTATTTCTGTAGAGGTCTTTGCCTTCTGACAACAAATGCCCTCATAGATGCTTTGCTCCCAAGCATGCCATATTTGGCAAAATGGCCTGCTAACTTGCCAAGTCGGGACTCCATTTCTGTCAACCACTAAACAAGACATACAGAAACAATACACGAAAAATATACACTGCAAATTACTTCCATTAAAATGTGGAATTATTTATCCCACCGTAACATTTCCAGTTTTGGTATAAATTAGTATACAAGTGCATCGATTGTTCTTGAAATTGAATTTTTACAGAAGTTCTCGATTGAAAGAAAAGTTCAGTAAGTTATAGCATTGGAAATTTTAAGATAGCGGTAAAAATTAAAATTGAGTGTCTCCTTAATTTTGGCGATTTTTTTTTTGCGCCAACAGAGCCAAAAAGTAATAAAAAAAAATTTTTTTTTACAATTCTTCTTAAAACCACTTAAACACATTAAAACATTTAGCATTGATATTAATTTATCAAACTAAAATAAAACAGTGGTTTCAAACAGGGTTAAGAAACGGGGTTTCTGCAAAATTGAACCAAATGTTTAACTAATTCAACGAACACCCAATACTACACTCTAACAAAGGTGGCGATCGATCTGAAAATTGGTCTATTTGATGTAGATTAACTTCTATATAAGAACTAAATGTGTTTCATGAAATTATTCAAGACAACAAGCACCATAACCAATCCACAAATGGCGTTGTATTGTTTATTTTTGCAATCCGTGATTTTTAGTGTAAATACGCGATGATGATAGCATCAACACCTGGTTAATGTTTAGATTCGTTTTTCTGTCTACACTTTCTGTATTGCATTTATAAATAAAGCAAATCCCACACTTAAACTCTTACTCCTTTCACCAGCACATTTCTCAAAATGAGCTCTCTTTTTAAATATTATACGAAAAAGGCTACACTTTTGGATAGATCTACGTAAAAAATAAGTTTTTAAAAAAAAAGTGAATAAGACAGATGAGTAGGTGGCATCGCGCCAAATTGGCGGTTTAAGAAAACAAAAGGAAGGGGTCAAATCCCAGGGGCAGTTCCTGGGTTACGCCCGACATAGGTTGTTATGCATTGATATTGAATGAAAATTTATTTCTTTTAGTAAAGAAATAACAGGTTCAAAAGATGTGGAGTTGTATTTAGGAGTGATAATAGCTGTCAAATGGAGTAGAAAATGAAGAATCGGCTACAGTTATAAGAAACGGACACCTCATTCATTTATATGGTTTTTTTTCTAGGTGTTACTTTGTTAAGGTTGGTCAGCGGGTTAAAATATTCGGGTGTGTATGGTGAGTCACCCATGAAAGAACACACAAGTTAACTTTTCAATTATTATCACTATTTCCGGATAGTATTAATTTGTGATGAAGATAATTTTTCAGCTAAAATTTAAATTTTATTTATTTCAACGAAGTCATAATAGAAATTAATCTGTTGAATGGCAACACTTAATTTGAAAGTTATTTTTAAGGTTAACCTAAGCATAAAAGTTTGAAGTTAACTTCGCTGGCAATGAGAGGCATGTAAATGACGTAGAGTGGGTATCTCGATCCTTATTGGTTGTTGAAACGTGGCATTTGTTTACGTTAGCAACTTTTCTTTCCATTCTATTTCAAGTAAGCCATGACCGTCAATTATCAATTCTCTTATGTGACACAAAGACAGGCATGAAGTCACGTAGAACATAAACAAATTGATAATGCATCGAAACTGCCAGGTGCACGAAACAAAAATCTATCACAATTACAATAAAATACACAAGCAAATAAGTAAAAGAAGTATACACAAGCAAATAAATAAAAGAAGTTGACAAGAAAGAATTATATTTCAACAAATTGTGTGCGATAGGGTGTTGCATTTAATTAATTTCACTCTAACTTATGTGGAGAAACGTAGCTCAACTATAACACGCCACTTTGCTTATAAACGATCAGCTAGAGCTGACGTCATAAGTCACATGTGTGGGTATCTGTGATCTTCTTCTTTAAGTGCAAGTACTCAATTAATGAAATGTTACTACTTTTTTTTTTCAAAGCAGGCTTGGTACTATACGTCTGTATCGCTTAAAATATCATTTTAGTACCTTGTTAATATAATGTATATACTAAATAAATAATACCAAGGAACTGAAGCCGGGATTACTTGATTAAAGTCTTCATTCTCTTCAAAAATAGCAGTTCTATAATGACTATATAAATTTCATTCTCTTGCCAACTTTACGTTTTACATTTCAAATCACTTTTGATTCTTCTGATTCACGTCCGGTCAAGTCCTGAAAATGGACACCTGTTTTTGAGCGCTGGAAACACGTCGACTGTAACTTCAAATTTGTATATTTTTGAAGCAAATGAAGTTTTTAATCAAGTAATAAAATTTATATAGTTTCATAATTAATGTATATAGTTTTTTTTTTATTGTAGCCTCACTTAGCTTGCACGACAGTCGTAAAGATTATTTTTTATTAAAATACATAAATAAAATGAATAAATAAATAAAGTTCTCAATTATAGTAATTATTTTTAGATAATAATGAAGAACTTATAATAAAAGAGCAGTATTGTAACAGTTTAAACAAGGGCTTACAACCCCTTTTCGCTGCGTTTATTAACGTCAAACCTCAGTAATGCTTTTCCAGTTCTTTTCAGATCGCTTTGCTATCTGAGCTCGCTTCGTACGCTCTTTGGATACTGAACTAAGTTTGTCTAGCTTTGTTTTGAATGGTGAATAAGATAAAGTTCTTCTTAAGATAAAGTTCTAAAATTGTGCAACATACGCTTTCCGTAAAACCTTCAATTTATAAGCATTTCATATATTGTTATGTTTTTACTTATTTATCTTTCATTTGATTTGTATAAATTTCAATACTACTTTGAAACTTCATTTGGAACAACAAAAAAACTCATTGAATTTCCTTATTTACACAATGAGAAAATCTCGATTAGAGAAGAAGAAGACTACTGATACACAACCACATGACCTAAGACCTCGGTTCGAGCTGGTTGTTTATGACCTAGATGACGTGCTAATATTCTCGATGTCGCTGGCAAAAGTAGAGCTAATTTTCTCCACATAAGTTAGAATGTTAATTAAATACAACTCAGTATTGTATGACGATTTTGATAAATAAAAAAAAATTAAAAAAAATAAAAAAGACTTGCTAGTCTATGTTTTTTATTTAGCTTAGATTCATTATTTGTTCATATATTTTAGTGAAACCAAGAATATTTGGGTTTATGCATCTGGCAACATTGTTGCATAATTAGTTTGTTTATACATTATGGCTTCGTGTCTGTCTTTGTATTAGGTAAGAAATAAATCAAATATTTTTTTTCTGTAAGAATATAGAATCAGTCAATTAAGTGAATTCATATCTGTAGGGCCATGCAACTTTACCTACAATTCGAGAAGGAGAAGAACACCGCTGAAATCACATGGTTGTGTCGAATCACGTGGTTGTGCATGGCGTGATAACGTTACAGCTATTGGATTTGATTTATTATCTCACTGAATCAATTTTTGGACCAGAATTAATTGGATGCCTTCAAGTGACGTCGCTCTCATGTTTCGAACTTAATTGAGTAATGAAAAAATAAACCATAAAAAATACCACGATTTACCAATTCTAAATTTCAGTGATTGAGGATATATAACAGCTTTTAGTCAATTAATCAATCATAATTCATGTAATGTATAAAAAACCAGAAAAAAGTAAGAAAATGGTTTTAAAAAAAATTGCAAGTCAAATTATAGGTTTCAGGTCAAATTGTAGGTTTCAGGTCAAGTTGTAGGTAAATTGTAGGTTTCAGGTTGAATTGAAAGTAAAAGAATCTGCTAATAAATTATTTCAATTAATATCATAGTAGACGATACGCTTTCAGAAACAATCGTAGTTATTAGTTGTCAACTTTGATAAGTTTTGAGAAACAGAATATCTATATAAATTTTTAACGCTCTTTATTTTCACACCAGTTTAGAACTTAATTTTTAGAAAATTAAATGATATTTAAGAACGAAAACTAACGTCGAAAGGGGGGAGATATATCTAAGTAAATCCTAATCCTTTATAAATATTGAAAGTGAAAATTTTACGGTCATAATTATTAACAGTAATAATTGAATATGGTAATGTAGTGGTAACTATTGGATAAAATATTATCGTGAGTGTGCTAGTTTAATTGGTAATTTTTTTAATTATAATTATAATTGATAATTATTTTTAAAGTTTACTTCAGATAAGTGGTGAAAATATTGACATGTACAAAAGTAAAGAAATAAAATAGGAATACATATTGTAGTACTTCCTTAAATATCGATATTTTGTGACAATTTATCGTGATATCGAAATTCTGTTATAACCAACTATCCGATACTAACGAATTAATCAGACTCATTGATTTATTTTTAAAGAAAACTCGCAGTTTTAAATTTAACTTATTTCATTAGTCCTAAAACGCAAAATCGGTACCTAGTTCATCTGCCGAGCTATTCAAATACCTATGATATAAGTACAATGTTAATTACTATGTAAACATTGACCTGTATGAAAGTAAAGAAATAAATTAGGAATACATATTGCGCTACTTCTTTAAATATCGATATTTTGTGACAATTAATAGCGATATCGAATTATAACCGATAATCCAATACTAACGAATTAATCAGACTCATTGATTTATTTTTAAAGAAAACGCGTAGTTTTAAAATTAACTTATTTCATTAGTCCTAAAACGTAAAATCGGTACCTAGTTCATATGTCGAGCTATCAAATACCTATGATATAAGTACAATGTTAATTACTACGTAAATAATACATTTTCCTTTTATTTTATCAAGACAATAAACAACTAAAACAGTTTTCCTTACAGTATATATATATATAAAAAAAAAAAAGAATATTTATGTAGCAAAGCAAAAATACCTGGATCTCTACGTAAAACAATCCTGACTTTCGTCTTCGAGAAGTAAATGTGAAGGAGTGAAAATATAATTATAAAATAAAATTAAAGCACTAAAGTTAATTCTTGAAAAAGAAATTCTTCAAAAAAATACTAACGCTGATAATCGTTTGCATGTTAAGAGAAAACAAACGATAAAAAAAAAAAAGAAAAAATGATAATTGAAATAAGAATACTAAGACGATAACTCTAATTTGAATTCTTATTATCTTTTTCATGAACAAGCGTTTTATTTAAATAAGCAATAATGGAGCATGATAGAGTCAAAAAATTATTATAATTTAATTTAATTTAACATACATGAATGACAGAAGTGATTTCTCAATTTTTGCTGATCAATAATATGTTTTAAGGATTTAAATTTTTTAATAACTTCAACAGCATTCCATTGTTTCATCGGCATTGAACTGTTGATCTCCGCAGTGAAAGGTTAGCTAAATTCCTGAAATATCGAACGAATGGTATTAAAAACGTAACAAACGGCAAATCAAACTCGTATTTTCTTCTTCTTCTTCGATATGTCTTGCTTGTAAGATTAGTTCTATGTTAAGTTTTCCCTGAAACGTGAAATTGGTACGTATTTCGTGTGCACGGCCTTTCAATATCAGTTAAAAATATGTAAACGACACATTTTTCGCTAACAATACCAAAAACAATCGATTATTTCACTTGAATTGGAATAACGTTCTTTAAAATATTTAAGGTTATTCCACCAAACTAATGTTTATTTAAATAAAGGAATCCTGACTCTCCTCTTAGAGAAGCAAGAGTAAAAGCGTTGGAAAGTAATTATAAAAATTAACGCACAGTTAAATTAATCATTGAAAAAGTGAGAAAAGAACTTTAAAAAAATACTAACGTAAATAAATCGTTCGCGTTTTTAGAGAAAACAGACGATCAAAAATTATTTAAAAAAAAAAAAAATCGAGGTCAGCATGCCAAGGCGAAAAGTTCGAATTCGAAATGAAAAGCACCTGTAATCATCACAGAGTCCTCCGCTATGAGTGACATTCAGAACTGAAGTTAAGATGATAATCGTCATAAATACACATTTCACACTCCGTCAGATTTAGAAGGTGGGTTTTCAAACGATGAAATGGTTAATTTAACAAAAGAGTTTTTGTAAAATGGAGTAAATGTTTATAGTCGTTGCATATTTTGTTTGTTGCGTTTTAGATTTTTGAAAGCGAAAGTTAAGTTCGTGGCCTGTTATGTAAATAGTGTTACGGGAAGAAAAATAGTTGCGTCATTTAGGGCTTCGGCTTTCGGATTTTTCTTTATTTATTTGATTTACAATAAATGAATGAAAGTAAGTTAAAAAATATGGCAGAGTTTTTAACAGTTTCGCTTTACGTTACCCAATTTAATACAAACTGAATCAAGTTTTTAGCATTAAAACATTTAATTGCTATTAGTATAACAGAAAATAATCTAACCCTCGTAAAGATAGATTATAATTTAAATTTTAGGAAAAGTACAAGGGGGAAAGTAGGTGCAATCAGTAAAATAATAAAGAGAGTAATATGTTTTCATTGCATGAAAATACAAAATCTTTCTAGGCACTTTTATGGCTTTACTAAAGAAAACTACTGGATCAAAGAGAGACAATGTCAATAGGAAAACTTGATTTTCGTAAAAAGTACTCGATAAAAAAAGTCAACAGACTTCGAGCGCTTAAAACAAAACGCTCATTTTCGAAAAAAATGGTTTTGATAAATATGTATTGTTTATAAGATAATTACAAACAGCGATAACATCGTGGTAATTGCCGGCAATGATAATTACCAAAGATGATTGTATCGTGATCAATATCGTTAACAATATTTACTGAACATAATAATTATCGGTATAACTATCGACAATGATTATTATCGACAATTTTATTGTGAGCGTACTGTCAAACTCATCTCTGGAAAATCTATTATTATATTTTAACTCGTTTATTTCAAAAAATTATGATCAATAAATAGTTTCAGAAAATGTTAAACACTTATGTTTTTTTTTTCTTTTTCGTCATTGGGGAGCAAAAATATTGTTCAACACTGCGCATCATAACACGTTTTAATGCATTTTTGTGGTCTGTGCTGGTTTCTAATCAGCATTTTATGGTTTCAAATAAAACTCATGATAGTTTTAAACATTTTACTGACTTTTTTTGTTTTGAAAAAATTGCTTAATTATAAAAAAAATAATAAATAGGAGGACTTTTTTTTATGAAACTAACCCGCATGGAGACAAAAATCACGCAAACCTCCCACGGTTAGCCAGGCAGCAAGGGGACTCTAAACCATGATTCGTCTACCTCTGTGGATATTTTACGTCAGCACTGTGGTTGGTGCGAGCTGGGTGTGTAATTCGTATTGATCAGCCATCGCTGGGATTCGAACCCGGTCACCTCATTGGAAAGCGAACGCTCTATCCCCTGAGCTACCACAGCTCACTCATTTGGTTTTGAGGAAAAAGTGGCAACTAAGTTATTAAAGCCTACCGGCCACTGGCTATTAACTGAAAATTTAAATTTTCATTCCGGCCCATTCACATAAACTCCCAGACTCAAAATGAATACGACCGGCTTCCATCATTGGACCAATGAAATATTTTTTCCAATATTTACTTAACATTTCATAACTGTAACATCTACGTCTACCATGGGAGAAAAAGTATAAAAATTCCTTAAACGTGTGTAAAATTATAAAATTATCCATTTTAAAAGTCTCAACGATTCTTTTAAGTGCCCCATTGATAGCGACTTTCCTTTATTTAAAGAGGGAGATGAGATGCTATCATTAAGAAATTGCCGCTTAAGATAAGTCATAGGTGTAAAAGAAAAAGGGGTTAAAAGTCGGCCCTCAACTCTTCTTTGGGCTGTGGCAAAAGTAAAATGCTTCCGAAGGTGGTAGAGGTCACCACCTTTCGATTCTCTATCTCTTAACCTTTCTGCCATGGCACACTTAAAACTTTCTTTAAAACACTTTTCCATTAATGCTATTGAGAAAGATTACAAAACGAAGGAAGATAGGTAGGACAAACACTAATTTGTTTAGTTTATTATTATTAGTTTTTCACGGAAAGAAATACTGAAACAAAATTTCACGGTGTTTTCTTTTATAATTTTTCTAGGCGTTAAAAAGTGTTTTTTTCTTCTTTTTTTTCCGTTTTATGCATGTGTTTGTAGGGCACTTTGAGATATTTTTTATTATTTAACAGTTTAACAGTAGGGGAAGTATGGGAGATTTAATCAATTTTTTCTTCATTTTTTAAACTTATTGAAACAGTCTAGTTAATATAATTGTATAGCTCATATTATTTTCTTCATCTATTTATGATTTTTTTCGTCCACTTTTTACATACATTATTTTTAGAGAGAGATCAAACTGGGCCAAACCTTCAAATTTAACTACAGTCTAATTTACTATAAAGAATGATTGGCCAATAGGAACTAAAAAATTTATTAAAAATCTATACAGCAATAAATAAATATTACAGGCAATAATTAGGCCTAGCCTATCAATTATGTACTGATAAAAATAAATAATTAAAGAAATATTACAGGTAATAATTGGGCCTATTCTAATAATTATTTTTACTGATGAAAATAGTAAATCTCAATTAAAATGTAACTTAGTTTGACTTACAAAACTAAGGTGTTTGTTTAGAGAGGAACAATATGAATTTTGCTTAAAACCATGCTGCGATCTGGTGCTCAACAGTTAAATAAATGTTTAAAGATAAAATAGGTAGGGCAGGACAACACTTCCTCATGTTCAAATAACCTCCACACTCAATTTTGTAATTCTCGATTTTGAAAAAATTCATAAAATTCATGGAGAAAAAAAATTCTGGAGAAATTGTATTGTATTGTATTGTAATGACATTTCGGGAAAAAAAGATTCTGGTTAATAAAACCAAACTATACGGTATTTAAATCATTCATCCTAATTTTTTCGGTTCATCTGGTAACGGTTTCCGGGAAATTCTTTTCTCAAACTTAGTTTTAGTAAAAAATGCGAAACTGAAAAATAAATTTGTCTGAAGAAATGGTTTTTATTTCATACTCTAAGGTATCATGTTAAAATACCAAGATGTATCACATTTTCCAAATTTTATCACAAATTATGAAACTATATTTTATTGATAATCTTACCGAAATCATTATCAAATCACTTCGGCAAAAATTACTCAGAGTTTTGATGACCCCAAAGAGTTAATTTTACCATTAGTAAATTTTACCATATTTTGGTAGTTTTGACCATATTTTTTTTTCTTTTTGTACTTACGAATTTCTATAATACCAGTTTACTGCATCAAACTTTATTCATTCAATATTTTCAGTTTTTTGTTATTTTACTGTATTTGTTTTTTTTTTTTTATCTGTTAATAAATAAATGAATTTATTTTCAACACATTGCCAATAACATTCATTTTAACATTAGACATTTGCTTTATAGGTTTTATAAAATCTTATAATTACCCTTAATCAAATCTTCCCTTAGAGATAGTTAAACCATTTTCTAGTAGCGGGGTTTGACCCAGCTTGTACACCTTTGAAAAATCACTGATAAATTAAGTATAGTTAATATTAAGCGAAAAATGATATAAAAACGTCACAAGCATTTAAAGCTATTAACACTAGATTGCCCAAGGAAGTCATTTTGACCGCTTTTTAATTTCAATGAGAAAAACAATGATGTATATAATAACACAATTTCTTAGAATTTTGTGACTTTCTCTACAACATGTAATTTTTTTTCATTGTTCATATTTACTAATAAATTGTTATAGAACTGTAAATATAAAAAATATAAAAAATTAATTTTAAACAAATTTCTTAACACATTATTCTTTCACAATCCACTCATTTTGACTACATTGAGCAATATAGGTATATACTAAGTTTCAGTCTTTCTAGTGTTAAATAATGTCAACTTTATAAAAATTTTATTAAGGTTTAAAAAATACAAAATATTTTTACATACTTTTGTTTTATTTGGTAAAAAAAAAACTAAAAAAAGATAGTTGAATGAGATAATTAATTTGCGTAAATCACTTGTCTGTATAATGCATTTTAAAAAGTAGTCTAAGAAATTAATTTCTTTCATATTTGCTTTTTTGTTTCAGATTTTACAACTGTATTATGAAATTTCATTACTAGATTGACACCAATACAGAACATGTAGAATCCGTTCGGGAAATCATCGTTTGAAAGAGAATCAAAATAATTTTATAAATAATTATAATTTTTTGAACTTTTTAAGTTTGATTACCTCGTGACTAAGTTAGTAAAAACCACATGTTGCGCATCCGTCAACAAACATCGAAACCGCAAGGAAGCGGATCTCTGAAAAAATTAGTTCGTTGCTTCGAAAAATAGAAACAAATTAGGATGTTGTCATATTTTTATTACTCATGGTGCTTATATTGGTGACAATTTAGATGAAAAACAAGTTTATCTGAATTTAAATAAGCAAATTAACTTCCTTTTTTGGAAGAAATGAAAGTTTAATATATTTACAGTTTTATCGGAAGCGGATATTCCAGAAAATATTTTCATGTCACTCGATTCGAATAAAATATTGTTAAAAACAAAACTCAAATGTCAAAGGATTAAGGAAGTTAGGTCTTACTTACAGAAGCTGAGTAGAGAGTATATTAAGTCTGCAAGTTAATCCTAATTCGATCCTATCCTATCCTAATTCGAAAGGGATGAAAAATGTACTTTCCTTGAATAAATTTGAACGTTTAACCTTCAAAATATAGGGGATAGCCGCAATCTGGGAAGTAGTAGTAGAAAATTTGGCACCCTTTAAAATTATTTTTACTTTTTGTATATTTTGTCGTATCTCTGGAACTACTATTTAAGCAAATCAAAAACTTTTTGCACATAAACGCAAAACTCGTTTACCCGAAAATAATTATAGCAGGCAAAATACAATTTTCAAATATTATTTGTTATGTTTTGTAATTTTATCAGAACCTGTCGAAAATTTTTTGTACAATAAGACTTACACATTTTTAATTCATCATAACCTAGATAACTTCAACGAAAAAATACCAAATTTGAGCGAAATCTGCCGAACAGCGAATTTTCTTCACAATTCTACACTTTTTTGTTGCACTCTCTGTGTTTACAATATTAATATTTTGCTTTCTCATAGATCGCGCTCTGCGCAGTAATGTAAAAGCTAATTGTCATTCAGAATTCTCTCTGACACTGTAGCATTAACATCATTCCTTTGTGTTATTAATCGAGAGCGGATTGTTTTTCCTTTGTTCTTTAAATCGTCAGATGAATCCATCTATACGAATGAGAAATATTAATATTATTTACACCCTGCTAACAAATTGGCCTGTTTCAAAATCTTGTTTCGTGGAAGAATGAGACTATTTATTTGAGACCGAGAGCTGAAAGAAGTTTACGAGTTATTTTTCCGTATATATTTGTTCTATCTTCAAACTAAATCTGTAAAAAAATTTAGTTTAGTTACTAAGCATAAATATAAAAATTATTTAGTGTGTACAGATTAGAAGTATTTGTTTCAAAAACCGATAATCTCAATTAGTGTGTTTTGATATAGCTAGAATTTTGGCATTATATCTTTTTAGACTTATGGTTTTTATGTGACATTCTAAATCTCTGGTATAGACGGTCTAGTTTTATAAATAATCCAATTGATCTCGAGAAAGTGGGGCCTGAATTAAAAATCTTCGGATCAGATCTCCAGAAATTAGTCCGAAGAGTATTAAAACTGACCCACTTCCTGGATTCGAACTATGTTCAAATAACTAGTTCGGATTTTATTCATTGATGACTACAAAATAAATGAAGATATTAATGCAACTTTTTTCAGTCAACAAATTTAACTATCACCTTAGAACAAAAACTATTTTAATGCCCTTTTTAAAACTAGAATTGTGGGACATTTTTACAAAACCTTTTTAGAATTGCAACATAAAAGCATTCCTTAGTTCAATACAATAAAAAAGGAAAATAAAAATTACCATATATTGATAGACCATAAAAGAATAACTAAAAAAAAAAAAAGAAGAAATGTCCCCCGATTTCCGCCCCTGCTATCGGTCGCGTCTATTTTTCAATTTTTCTCTTTTTTTTTTATTATTTGAGCACTTTGATATCTACCGCTTCAGTCAGGTATTTAGGTCCAATAACATCCGAAATGAGCCGGGTACAAAGGGCAGCGACACGCGCGGCCCTTCGGCGTCACTTCCGCCTCAGACGTCACAAAAACGGAAGTAGTAGAAGTGGGAGTTGTTTCTCTGATTAATCTTGTTCGGCTTGTTAATGTGAATGGGCAGGCAGTGAACGTTAAAACTCGACCGATTTTCAGGGCGTGGTAATTTTTAGATAAAAAGAAAAAAGAAGGAAAAAAGAAACAAGAACATTGTTATAAAAAGTGTTTATTTGGTCAAGTTCAATGTACATTTTTTAAAATTCTCATCTCTTCAATGTCGATAATTTCCAAAGCTGACATAAAACTATGATCGTTTGCAATTTGAATACACATTTTAACGGTGGGGGCAGCATTATCGGAATAATTCTTAAAGGAAATAGCCAATTTGACTGTTGCGATTGTGAAAACGATTCGTATTTGTTTAAGGGGCAACGCAATTGAAACACTTTCGAGCTGAGACTTGTATAAGAAATGCGAAAAAACGATGTGTTTAGCTAATTACATTCGTGAGAATCAAACGAACTTTTTTTAAAAATAAAAAAAATATTTTTTTTTGAAAGCAAAGATTTTCATACTCGCAGGCTCTGTAAATTACCATCTTTCAACCAAATTCCTAAAACATCTTGGCCGCTAAATCGGTCCGATTTATAGAGGCTTCGATTTGTCACGGCCTGGACCAGAGTTCGATTCCCCATCATAAAAACTGGTGGCGAATCGGATTTCATTTTCTCCGATCATGTCAGAGTGGTGAAGTTTGTCTAAAGTAAGAACTCCCCTTTCCATTCGTATAGACCAGTGGCGGTGATTATGGTAACGAGCTATAACTATTTCAAGTAGGGATGTGGGGTTTTAGGACAGGGTTTGATTCGGGTCGGCGAAAGGAAGGGAACCTTTTTCTTCGGTCTCTTGCGTTAGCCCAAGAGGGAAGAGAAGCTACCCTCCCTGAAATGAGCTATTCTTGTTTCCATAACAGCAGATCACCTCAGACTTTGTGGGGGGGGAGTTCCTAACGTAGACAAACTATAAAGATCGTATCATCAGAGTGTAGTAAGGAATACATTCGAATGTAATATCTCTGGTGATTTCAAAGCCGAAAAAGTGATGATGCGATAAGTCAAATGGGGAGTTCGGTGCGGGGACCGAGTTATTTAAAATTTAGAAAAAAGGAAAAAAGTTGAACTCACTAAACTTGGAGTAAATCATTAAGTTTCAAATGCTGAAAAAAAAAATTTTTTTTTCGAAATATGAAAATGCAAACAAATTATAACAGGATACCTTCCCCACTGCATTACACTGATTAATCCAGTCATAATTAATTTGCATTTTGGAATACTAAAAAAAAAAAAAAAAAAAAAAAATCAGCATTTTTATCTTTATGGTTTACTCTTAATTAACCTGAACTCACTATTCTTATTCTTGGAATTTTAAGTTGCTTACGTAGGTAAAAAACAATTTAAAATAAAGGATTTCTCAAGCGATATAGTGTCCTCTTAAGGTTGAACCCCAAATCGTCTCCTGTAGTTCATAAGTGTAAGTTTAAGGTGGTGTTGACAACCAATTGAAACCTAAACCTTTGATATCATGTTTTAGCATTTATAGAAATTACGAGCATGCTGCCAGTGCGTTATTATTATGATTATTCATTTTACCCTGTTTTGTGAAATCACAATTATTTAAAACCTGAAACTTCTAAATGTACCACAACTTACAGCAACGGATGCTTCGCGCAGAGTAGCAAAGCAGATAATGCGTTTTCAATCTTAATGAGGGAGTGCGGAACACATTTTTGTTTCGGCGTTAGTCTTCTGTGCTGAACCATATCCATTCTATACTTGCTGTGACATTATATTGTCTATAACTAGACGCACACGCTTCACTAGTATACTGAAATAACATTTGTGGTGCACAAAGGGTATTAAAGATTCTTCATTCTGAAATTAAAAAGCAAAGAAAGAACGTAAGAACGAAAAGAAAAATGAAGTAAATATCTAAATAAATCTTTTTGAGTGGGTCAGTACGGGGCTTCAAGAGCCAGCTACAAATTTCTCCAATTTTAGATAAGTTTATCGTTTAACGGTTGATTTTTATTCAGGAATAGATTTTTTTTATCGATATTTTAAATATTTCTTTAAAAAAAATTAAATTGCAGTGGAAAGCTAAAATCTTAAAGAACAATAAAATACAATTCGCCGACCTGCCTGTGTAGGGGGCAGAGAACTGTCATTGCATCAGAAAGGTTCTGGGTTCGAATCCCGGGCAAGGCATGGATGTTCTTTCCTTCTCTGTACTATTTGTCCTCACTGTGGGAGCGACGTTCGCCCACCTAATATGGTGCCCCTGAAAGAGAGGCCTACAAAATCGCCCTGTATATGCCTGAATTGATGGATGTTAACACAGACGGGCATTGGAAAAAAAAAAATAAAATACAATTCACGATTTTTGCAAACTTAGGAAACATTCCTACTGAATGTGGATTGATCGTTCTATCTTAAATGCATCCATCAATATTCTAATTCCTAATTGTTCTTTTATTTAAATTTTTATTTCGATAAAAAAGTGACAAAAACTATTTTTGATGCAACGTTAGAATATATATAGTCTTTTATTATTTAAATTGAATATTTTGCTTCAAAACATTTGAAATCTACACAAAATCGTTTATTTGTATTTACCGTTGTATATATTATCAAAAAGAGAAGGAAGGAAGATCTCCTTTCTTTCCTTGAAGAAAACCTATTAAACTTTTCAATTTGTTTTCGAACGACATCGTCGGAACTATTTGGAGCGAGTTACAAAAGCTCCGTATTGAGGAATCTACCCAATCGTAACTATTAAAACAGACCTGAAACATAACAATTAATTGATTTAAGCACACAGATCACTGAACAATTTAACTGACCCCTACTTCGCTATTCACCGGATTTCCTTTATCAAGTAACATGATTTGGCAATAAGAGAAAAAATAATAATAAAACCTTTTAAATTTTTTCTTAGCTAATTAGTGTAATTTTTTTATTTTATTCTAAGATAAATGTGGAATTATATTTAACATTTTGTAGTTACCGTTATTAGGAAAGAAAATTCTATTAGCATATTTTAAATGCCAAATGATACTTGAAAAGTTGAAATAACCTGTTTATGGTATATTAGCAAAATTTATGAAGTGAGTCTGCAGAACTTTCCTCATAAATCCACATTTGTTGGCGACCTCAACGCAAGATCATTATTGTATAAGTTCATCTTAATCAAGCATGCATGCAGCAAAATCTGCAAACATAACGTTCTTGAAAATCATTCACAAAGACTTCATTTTGTTTAGATTTAAGTTAGATTTTAAAAAATACTGAAAAATATTTAATGGAAAGTCTCTAATCAAATAGCAGAATTCTTATTTTTATCATTATTATTATTATTATTATTTTGGTTTTTGGTCTTGGCATTTTTCTGCCGATTCCGTTTTTTGATTTAGTTAAGCAAACGTAGAAAAGTTTCATAAAAGAAGTCTCAGCAGTTTTCTTCCAATTATTTGTTCGATTTTTTAAAAGAAAAAAAGAACTCATATAAAAAAATAATCTGCAGAATCTGTAACAATATGCAGAGATTGCCGCTGTGCTGAAAATTTCTGCTACCAGCGTCCTCTAGCACAGCTATGATAACTATACGGCTGTGCTGGAGTGTGTTTATATGGAGATAAGAGGTTGAGTACCATTGATCAACAGCAGAAGCTCCCAACCAGTGGTACGTGGAAAGCTCACAAGTGATAAGCAAAAGGTAATATAAAATTTTTAATTGTAATTTAAATAAAAAAAGAAAGAACTAAATCGAGCTAAAACCTGCCTGTTCCTATAGTTTCCGAACAAATGTCAACCCGTAGAATGGTTACCTTACAATACGATAAGGTATAAATTTTATCCGAGAAGAATCAAGAAATTTATTTTTCAAGCCAAATCTATATTTAATTTTTCTCAAAACTTTAGAAAAATATTTGTAATTTTGATTGAAATATTTCTGTATCAACAGAAATTTTTCTGTATCAACAGAAATTTTTCTGCACATATATCTGCGCAAAGGCTCTTCAAATTTAACTATTCTCGAACGAATTGTTTCTTAGTTACATTCAGTCTTGTTCCTTAGCTTGTTTTATTGAGCTTACCTGTCAAGCCGCAATACATTTATTAGCGGTCTATGGTCGAGAAAGCCCGTTTGACGATTAGAGGACCTTATAATGAATGTCTCATGCTAACTAGCTCTTTGAAGTTAGTTAGCTAGTATGCACTTCAGCTGAGAAGACTTTTCTCACGACCGGCTGATTTTGGATTAAACACCCATTAAAGACACTGCACGTATCCTCCATTCTTTTAACACATATATCCTACATTCTTTAACTCTCCTTCACACGTCAACCTATAAAGAGAGTAGTTAATGGTCGTATGAGCACAAGACAACAGTGAATTTATATCAGCTCATACGAGGCAAAAGTTAAACTAATTTTAACAGGTATTTTTCACAAGTTTCTTCGTCAGCTTATGTGCGTATGTATGTCGTATGTCTCTCTCTCTCTCTCTCTGTGTATATATATATATATATANTAAATATATATATATATATATATATATATATATATATATAGTCTTGAAAGCCACATAGTATGGTCCATGAAAAAACTGTTATTGACAGCATATTGCAGGGAACCAATGTAGCAATTTGAATGTTTTGAGCAACGCTCCGTATGGATCTATTTTTATGTCGCCTTAAAGCTACTCCGTAGGCTATAGGCAAATATTCTGATATTCATACTAGCTGTGTTTCGGACACAATACTAGCACGTGCGTTCACTTCATCACCACAACTTGGGTCGCAGAAGATGAGTTTTACTATGCCATCCACCACTCTTCCGAGCATGGATTTTTCCATTTCTGATAACCTTACGTTAGAGTGTATTCGCAACTGCTGAAATACGTGTGAAGTAAGGGCAATCTGAGAAGACGCTTAACGGATATCCAAATTTTTTCACCACGGATAACTAAACATCAGCCAAAGTCATGAAAAATGAATACTCTCTCCACTATACTGTCTGTCTGTCACAAGAACTCCTCCAAACGCGGTTATTACTGTGTACGAAAATAAGTATCTCCAAATAAGAGACTAGGATGAATCGTTTTACATTACCTTAAGTTGGAGTGAGATACGTCATTTGTTTCACCCAACTAGAAATGGTTTTAGTTTTGTTTCCATGCTACGTAAATCATCAGATTCTGAGTCGAGAGGAGTTCTCGTGAAAACTGGACAGTATCAGCTGTGTGGCTGCTCAATTCATGTTCATTCAATTCGAGAATAATTCGATTCGTCAATTATTATTTTTCTAGTCCATGCGTTAAGTTTCACTCAAAAAGTAAAACCCAAAAAGCAATTTCATATCAATATTTGGCATTGATGGTACTGTGTTGGGTCTGAAATGATAATAATGTGTAGATATGAACTCAATTGTTTGAAATTTCCAGCTCATCGGTACAAAAACGTATTTAATAAACATTAATTAATAGTTAAATATTCAAAATTTTCTCTCTGAACCTTTTTTTCGGGTTTCCTAGATATGTGTTCTACGTTTTGAGGAAGCAATTTCTAATATTTTCTAATATTCCTCTCAAGAATCTAAAGTTTCAATGTTCGATATTTTTATATTTTTTATTATTATTAAAGCTACTTTAACAAAGGCTCCAGACACAATCAAAAATATAGATTTATTTATAACTTTTAAACAAACCAAACTTGCGGTTGAGCTTTCAAAACACAATTATATCGTAAATGTCGCCAGTCGGCATGGAACCAAACTTTTATTACACCCTCACGTGACTGGAGCAGAACACGATATTTAACCCTGTAGTGGCTAATAGGTGTGGAAATTAAGCCCGAACGATAAGGACAATAAGCCCGGCAGACGATTCCCGAAAACCGCGGCGCCCACCCTGCTCAATCGAACAATAGAACCATACAGACAGATAGGCTTGGGTGTACTTTTGAAACAACTGTCGAAATGAATGCCCATTCCCACCTATCCTTTCGTGGGCGTTTCGCTCTGGCTTTAATGAAAGTTCGGGGGAGGGAAAAAGGCCAAAAACAACCCTTGAATGCAAGCGATTATTGTAACGGTCCTTTATCTTTTCTCCCACGATATGGGAGGTCAAATGATAGGTTGACCACTGAAATTCGATTATGTACCTTTTACGGTTGGGTGATTTATTCTGTGGATCCCAGTGTTGCCAGATTGGGCTACAAGTAGCGGATTGGGCTACTTTTAGAAGTTCCCGCTACTGAAAATTGAATTTTCGCTACTTGCTACTTTTTGGGCTACTTATTATNAGAATGTGCGCACATAATCTTAGAATAACAGGGATAACCGTTAGCAGAATGAACACAGTTATTGTATTTTTCAGTTATCGTCGCTTAAAGCAAAATTAATTTTGAAATATAATTAATTCTTGCTACGATTCCGTTTCATAATTTATAGCAAAATGGAACCTTTTCGAATAGTTTATTTTGTTTAATTTTGAGTTTAAGAAAATAAATGTATTTAAAAGTAGCATACGACCTTTAATTTTAAAAAAAAGTAAAAATACTAATTTACAAATAAAACGACATTTTAGCCTTAGGAATTTTTGACACATAACACCGACAAAATCCAATTTCTGAATTTCAAAAGACATTTTGACAAACACAATTTTTAGAATGATGCCTGGTTTGTTTCTTCTAACCCACTTTACTAATTATCGTAATTTGTTATTAATATTTGTAGTCCAACGCAAGGTGTCGAAAAAAAAATCTAAATCCAAGTCATATGTATCGGTTTTGATTCTAATCAACCGTAATTTATACTTGATAAGAAATAATAGTATAGTAATGATTAAGGCCCGGATTTTGATGACATTTGCATTTTTTTGCATTTTTGGACATTTTTTGTCTTTTAGAGCATTTTTTTAGATTTATAGGGCATTTTTCTTTAAATTTTGGGGCGTATTTTGCATTTTAATGCATTTTTTAAAGTTTTTTTGTTAATTTTTTCCAATTTTCATTATTTTTTATCAATTTTCATTATTACACTGGCTTCCAAACAATGAAGAAAGTCTATAGGATATTAACAGGTGAAGCAAAATCTTTTCAAATTGAAGAAGAATTGTCAGTAAGTGAGACCGTCTTTCTCAAGTACGCACCCATAACATCAGTAGATGTTGAAAGAAGCTTCTGCAGGAATGAAAATTTACTTTCAGACAAGAGACTCTCGTTTACATTTCAAATTATCAAAAAACATTTAATAATCCAATGTAATTCTGATATTTAGTAATATTATGAGATGGAAGTTGTTATATCCGTTGAAGTTTCTATACAAAATAAAAATATTTTGGTGTTAATATATTTTCCTTTTTTTGTTATTTTAGGATATAAAACATATTTTTCAAAATTTAATGAATGTAGAACAAGTATTGCATTGCTTTGTATTTTTTAAATGACTCATAATAATTTTAAAGAACAAAAAAATTTCTTAATTCAATATTTTTACTTTATTTAAGGCATTTTTTGCATTTTTAAGGGCATTTTCTGCCCTTCTTAAGGGCATTTTTTGCACTTTTTAAGGGCATTAGTTGAGATTTTTTAGGTCATCAAAATCCGGGCTCTAGTAATGATCAATAACAATCATTTTATTAATTGACTGCAAAAGTTGACCGATTTGAATTCAAATGAGAGGCAATGCATTTTCACAAAAGAAAGTATTTATTCATAAATTATGTATTTTTTATAACTTCCTGTGACAGCTCCTTAACAATTTTGGTTTCTTTTTTAATATTAATAGCGTCGTTTTTTTTTTTTTTTTTTTTTTTTTTTTTTTTTTTTTTTTTTTTTTTTNTTTTTTTTTTTTTTTTTTTTTTTTTTTTTTTTTTTTTTTTTTTGTCTTCTTCCACAAAATGAATTATGTCATCCAGCCAGCAAATTATTTTGCTGAAAAACAGTCAGTATTACTTCTAAATTGTTACGATTAGGTGAATACGGACGATTACGACTCTTCCCTAGCAGCAAAATAACTTGGGCCCTCGTTGGACCAATATTCACGAATCTTGGCTCAATAAGGGTTCAAAGGTCCGATAATAAGGAACTTTCCGATATGGGGTCCAATATAGATTTGTCTGATTCATCCAACATTTTACTACCACTTAAAAAACCAATACCAGCCCTATATGGAATTGTCAGATTCACCTCATAATTTATAATCATTATTCAGCCAGTACAAACCCCATAGTGGCCCTGTATAGGCCGATATTGACACTGCATAGGACCAATATTAAAAAATCTAGACATCCCGATATTGGTCCCTCTGAGCATGTTCATATAGGACCCATATTGAGCCGAACTGGGACCAAGGTATAGTTGTTGCTAGGGTTTGAACATACATACTAAGTTTTTGAAGTGACTGCTGTGCGAAAAGTGGTGATAAATAAAAGTTTAACATTGACAAAATGTGAAGGTATACATAGTATTAAAACAGTTGCTCATAGTACTTCTCCACATTTTCTTGCGACATTTTTCTGCATTCTTACCGATGTGCATAAAAATTCTTTATTTATCTATAGATTTTTTAAGCAATTCAAGTCGGTAAAGAAATTTAGGAGTGTTATGAGGGAATAAGAAAATAAATTCGAGTGTTACGAGTTCTGAGAAGAATATTGTGTAAAAAGTAGTAGATTATTGTAAGAATGGTTGAAAGTTAAATAAAATGCTCCGCTCCATTTCCATCAAACTTTCAAGATAATATCAAGTACTATATTCATTATATTAAGTTGCTAGCCACCTCCGTCAGCCAGCTATTCTACCTTTATAAAAAACAATTACAAGTACTTTGAAATTTAAAATCGCGTATTCAAAAATCAAGACAATATGTAAGTTAACTGCATATTGCTAAGTGGGATTGGATTTAATTTTTGTCTCTCACATATTGGTACTTACAGACCTGAAATGTTTTGAGATATTTCTCAGATTTGACCAAAATGAGTTTCGTAGTGTATTTGTAATTAAAATGTTCAGTTAAAAGCATATTTTAACTTTTTAAACAAAAAAAAAAACATACTGTAAAATCAAACTGTATGTTTGTGCCTGTTAGTTTATTTTTGTAGGAAAGGGTCAATTATAACTTGTTCTGTCACCTAACACAAAACTCCAGATAAGATTTAAGCTCTCTAAATAGTCAGAATTTGAATTAACGATAAATTGTATTTGGCTATAAAATAACGATAAACTATGCGTGAAGAGTCATAGTACTCTAGTGGGGAAACGGTTGAAATTTTGATTACAAGATCCTACTATTTTGCACACCGAACGTCCCTCCAAGACGACATAAAAAAAAAACTTAGCAATATGAAAGTAATAAATAAAATTGGACGATATTAGTCTTTAAAAAAATGAATTAGAAGATATTAATTGTACCGATAAAATAATGGTATTTTCATTTTATATGACATAGATCACTTTTTTTTTCTTCTATTAATTAATACGAAAAAAATAGGCAGTGAAAGGATGAATTTTCCGATTTTAACCCTTTAACGCAGATGGGACGACGGTGTTCATTTTTTTTTTCTGACGCTCTAATTACAAGCAAAAACATGCTTTGTTATTTTTTTAATTATTAAAAAAAGTCTAATAGTTACTAAAAAAGCTGTTAGATTATCAAAATTATATTCGTACTAAAATATAAAATCCAAAAATTGCAATTTGAAAAAAAAAAATTTCATTCATATTCTAAAATTTATCAATAATTAAGTTAAAAGATTAAAAAAAATTTTTGTGATGAATAACTGTTTCTGCTAGATCTAAATAACTGCGAGAAACAAATTAAACGTAGAAAAAAGACACCCGCGTTTCATGTTGTATTTCATAACCATAAATAATTAAAATGCTATAAACATAATATTTTTCACTTATTTTGACCTAAAAGACTACAAAATAAGGAAAAATGTATATTTTTAATTGAAATTCTGCGTCAAAGGATAAATGCAATATCATCTTCACTAATTAAATTAATGAAGAAATAAAATTCCATCTAAATCTGAAAAAATAAATTCAATTAGAATTTCGTTTATTTAGTGGAGTTAAATGGAAATGATTTCAATCACAGTTAACTTGTCTATCAAAGAAAATTTTCTGACATCTATCAGATGCATTTTACAACAGTGACTTTTTTTTGAATTTGTAATAATCCCCAATCCCGATTGTTTTTTATTGTCACTTCATATTCGATTTAAGTTTTAAGAAATCTTATTACCCTTTATCTTTAAGAGTTATAAAACAAATGAAAGAAAACGCGGCCGAATTTCAAAATTACAGAGATATTTTGCTCGTTTTACAAGCCCTTCTTCTACTCTCGTATATCGTTAAGTATTTTATTGAAATTCAAATGAATCTACAGTTGACAGGAAGATAGATTTACATGCTATTATTCTCAATTTGCATTCCGTTTCGTTCAATTTTGTTGTTTTGTGAATACTATTATGCGGAAACCAGGTTGAAATTTTTTTAATCTTCTAATGTGCCTTAAGTCAGAGAGATAATTTAGCCTTACAGTTTTGTGAAAGTACGGTGTTTTTATGTTTCCTTTGTGATTAAATAATAAAATAAATATTAACAAAAGATGAAAATTTCGCAATAAATGCATGAAATTTATGTACGAAAAGAATTTAGATAAAAGAGCAAATAATTATTAAATATATCCATATGAAATATACAAATATTTTTATCGTTTATGAATAATAATAATTATATATTCAATTGTTATTTCAATTAAATGTATTTATAACACTTAAGATGCTGAAATTGAGTAATGATGTACATAAAAATGGGAGTAGTTGTATAAATACATTAGAAATCATTTCGTGCATTAAGATAATGAACATGCTTGCTGGTGTGTATGTCTATCTTATTTGGGTAAATGGTAGCCTCTTACAACTATGAGATATCAAAACACGCGATCCAAAAATATTAAAAAAGTATAAAAAAGTTATACAAGTATAAAAAAATATTCGGAGAATAAGTTTCCTGTCTTATTATAACACGCTGTAGAAACATATATATGCATGCGTAAGTTTAAGCTTTGAGCACATTAACAATGTAATTTTTATAGTGTATGCAATGATTGTACTAAATAAATAAATAGGATTCAATTTAGGTGAGGATCGTAACCCCAAAAAAAAGAACATAGAAAAAAAAATGCGGATCAAATTACGAAATAAAGTACCATCAATTAGGGTGCATCATCCACGAAATCTATTTTACCGTAAAATCTATTTTTATTATAAAATATTATACCGTAATTTTTTCAATAATATTCATTTAGAATGATTTAGTGATTTCCCTGTATTTAATGAAAAAATTACGTTATATCAGATGTTTTCTTACGTAACATGTTCCGGCAAAAATAGAAGTTAAGGTAAAAAGTACCGGCATCCTTAGTACCGGTACTTTTTACCGTAATTTAATCAGAAATTTTTTGCAGCGTACTTGAAAATGTGAAGTCCTGTTTAGTCCTGGCCTATAAAAAATTTAAAATTTTGTAGACCGCTGTTGTCATTGGACAATTTATTGCAATTTACTGCACATTAAAGAATTTGAGCTTCGTGGCAACGTGCATAACGCAGAAAATAAAAGAATAAATTTTTTATAGTTAAATAATTTTGTTGGATACAACTGTTTAAAACTTATTTCTTATTTTGTTGCTGTTGTTTTTGCATAAAATTAGTTAATTATGTAAACTTATTGATGTATGCAGCTAGAACTACTTACAATTAAATTAATAACACTATCTTAAACTATCAACTATAAACCAGAAATGTGTTCTTTAATCCCACTTAGTAGAGAATATTCATATGAATATGTTGGTAATGAAAAACAACATAATCAATAAAAACAGATAGGATGAAGAAGAAGAAAAAAGAAAAACTAATGATACAACTCTTATGCAAGCCCCTGGTGCAATTTGTCACGAAATGGCCCGCTGTGAATGTGACGCGTCCATTCTGAGTTTAAAGGGTTGTGCACTCGAGTCTCGTCGCGTGTCGCAACCGTTAACCAGAAACGCACGGGTCAAATGATTAAAATCTCGCCATTGATAGTGAACTCCCCCGCACTTTCGGTAGAGTGCAGCCCCCCTCTTCAGGACCTGAAACAAAAATACAATCTCCCGACGTTGTTGAGAGTTTATCGAACGAAAAGGAGATATTCATTCGAAGTTTTAATAAGGCTTAGAAAGTAATACCTCCATTGTTTTGCAATCAAAACACATTCATAGCGCCATTCCGTATGTATGAAAAATAATAGTTTCATTTTATAAATTGGGCTAAATAAGGGTTTACGTTAGGGGATGAATAAACTTCGTAGTTTTTTAGCATTTAACCTCACCTGATTTTAAATTATTTTCCCGAAATATTCAAAAGATTATATATGGCATAAAATAACATTGGTGGTAGGCCGATCTAAAAAAAACCTAATCGTGAGACAACTGTAAAATCCCCACGCCATTTAATTATCTTCTATTGCCCTGGGTATCAGACTAATCGTGAAGCAACGGTAAAATCCCCTTGCCATCATACTAATCGTGAAACAACTGTAAAATCCCCTCGCCATCACACTAATCGAGAGATAAAGGTAAAATCCCCTTGCCGTCTGACTAATCGTGAAACAACGGTAAAATCCCCTCGCCATCAGACTAATCGTGAGACAACGGTAAAATCCCCTCACCATCAGACTAATCGTGAGACAACGGTAAAAATCCCCTCGCCATCAGACTAATCGTGAGGCAACGGTAAAATTCCCTTGCCATCAGACTAATCGTGAAACAACGGTAAAATTCCCTCGCCATCAGACTAATCGTGAGACAACGGTATTTTTTATTAAGTCAGTCATCCTCAATAGTACATTAAAAGATTTCAACTTTTTTTTTAAGTTAATTTTTTTTCGTTTTTCTTTTCTTTATTTTAAATAATAGTTTGGGAACCCCTAATAAGTACACTATTTTATAATATACTATAAGTGCACTATTTTATACTATAAGTATTTTTTTTAATTTTACAGAAGGATAATAAAATTATATTATTATGCACGAGAATTAAGGAACACGTTGTTAATTTTTAATCTTGGAATTCTTAACAACCATCATATAATCGCTCTTTTCTATGTAAGAAAAAAATGCTCTAATAATTGTTACATTTTTGAAAGTAACTTCTCAAAAAATTATTTTTATTGCAATTTTACCCTTAATTTTAAAATTTATTATATTATCTTACAATTTTAGTTAAAAACAAAATTTCCTTTTTTAAAACTGAAGCAAAATAATAATGTGATAATAAGAATTTGTAATGAATAAAAAAAATTATATATAAAAAGTTTTATGTGCATTTTAAGTTTTGCGTTAAATTTTATTTGTTTAGTTTTCAATGAATGTACTTTAAAAATTGAAACAAGTCCCTTGAGGTCAACGGAAGAAGATTTTTAAAAATTATTTAATTATACTTTTTTCTCGCTTCTTTTAATTTTTTAGTCATTCCTCACATAAATGGAGCAGTATGTATTGCTGGGAAGCAAATCTAAGTTTTATTCCAACATTAAGGGCGCTTGTTACGTCATTTTTTAACTCATAAATGCTTTATTTCATAATAAATTTCATATTTAAACATATAACATTGCATAAATACTGTATTATATTTGGAAACATTACTATAGCAGACATTTAATATAAAGATAAAATGGAATTAAGAAAAACCACAATTATGAATTTACTGAAATGGACTATGAATACATTATATACAAAGCATTATCGAAAGCACATAAATATAAAATACATGTATTATAACTTTTCAAAAAAAAAATTTAGTGTTTACTCGAAGCAATGTTTTTTACATTCAAAGGTTCGATAAACTCTTTCAATTTTCATTTAAGATTATTAAAAATTTGACAGCTTTATATTAATGTAGTTGCCAGCGAATGTAGGATTTTTTTTACTTGAACAATTTTTTTAAATTGAATGATAAAACCTAACCTTTAATTGCTTTTTCGCAAAATAATCCAACTTTTTGTTGAAAGTATTTTTTTTTAAGTTCCTGCTTGCAAAGAAAAGTTCATCCTTATGTATTTGGAATACTTTTTTTAAACTCATTGAACAAATAAACTAGTTTTGATTATTTTAATTCTAAATTTTTATCATTTACTCAATAATGATTTGTCTTTGTTTTTCCTCATTTAATTTCCTCTTAAATTATGTCCACTTATGAGTATATCTTTGTGACTTGCTTTTTGAGAATAATTGTTAATATAGAGTGCACTGCTGAACACTTAGAAATTTTATTAATTTTATTTGAAAAAATAATAAATAAATAAAGCAATACCATTTTGTTGGTAAAATTTCCTCCCTTGTTTCTAATTCGTTTAAATATTAATTTATAACCCTAATGTTTTCTCTTATTTCGATACATTTTTGACAATTATTCTAAAAATATCTATCAAGGGTAGTCAATACGGAACACTTTTTATATATATATGAAACTAACCTTTTAAAATCAATAACTTTTCTGAAGAATATTAAGCAAGCCTTGCCGTTTCTCTGCAGGACTATTTCGGATTATTAAGAATACTATAAAAAAAAATTAAATACCGAAAATACAAAACTAGTATTTAACTTCATAGGTTGCTTGATATGGCTGCTACACGTAACTTCACGTAAATAAAATCTCGTCGTGACGGTTTTTAATTTGAGTTGGATTTCCCTTTGCATGTAAAAAGGTTCTAAAATATGTATTCGTGAAGCGAAATATCCATATTAGTTCGGATATTCTATATAACTATCACTTTAATATCTTATGATTTTGAATGATTATTCCACACCGCTCGCAAATAATCTTTTTATAATGACCTCCCAACAATAGTTCTATTTCACAAGAATATTTAAGTTACAATGAATAGGAGGTACAATCACTGAAACCGAATGGCCACATTTAAACAAAACTTGGGTGTCGCGACCCCCTCCAAAAGAGCATAACAAGCTGCGGCGTGTGTCGCATTAACAATTTTTTTCATTTTATTTTTTATTCACGGTCAAAGTCCGTCAGTTCACAGACGGTATGTCAAATATGGAATCCTTGTAGAACTGTCAACTGGAACTAATAAGCCACCTTTTAGAAGAGAAGGAAAAAGTGAGCGATAAGCCTATACGGATCGTTGCATAATGTTATATTTCATTATTTTAATATCTTTTTTTTCCTTTCGCATTCTCCCTCTTGTACTTTCAACTGTTTTGGCTGTAACCTTATATGCATACATTCTTAGACGACATGGAAATGCAGAGTCACTTTAGAATTAGACTTTGTTTAAAACAGTTTTAAATAAAAGGTATAATTTCTGACACAAATTTAGTGAGGATATATAGGATTTGGTTTACTTGTATATGGTTGAGTTAGTTATATTTGGACTTGGTAGGGAACCTCTAGAACTCATATAAAAATCGATTTAACGTTGAATCATAAAATGGATGCTTTAAACCTTAATATGGTGTGGATTCGCTGCAATCTATAAATTAAATTGAATCATTTCTCCATTCAAGTTGAAAAAAAGCATCGTGTAATCAAGTTATGGTTTAGTTTTACATTGTATTAAGGCTGTAGAAAATTTGAATGATATTGTCTCTCAACTCGTTCCAAAATTTCTAACAGTGCACAAATAAAATACTTTGGCTTTAAAAAAATGGAATTATTTTGCAGTATTAAATTGATAGCCAATATTCAAAATATTTTTTATTTTCGATTTAAATGTTTCGTAACTAAACCACGAGTTAGTCTCCCTCCCTCTCTCTCTCTCTCTCTCTGTATATATATAT